>NW_022881614.1:29751775-30034275 GCF_003369915.1 Drosophila miranda
GCGTGACTATCTCGTGCTTGACCGATACCCACGTTATTTGTTTGGTTAATGTTATTGTGACCGGAAACATCGGGTGTGATATGTTCTGGTTGTGTCAACTGGAGTGACGCTAATTGATTTTGAATCGAAGATTCAATTGTTTTGCTTAAAAATGAAGTTAGTTGTTCCATTAACTGAGCCTGTTGAATGGTTACAGCAGACTGGACGTAGTTAGCGATTTCCACTTGAGTGGTTATTGGAAGGGTTGTGTTGTTGGTTTCAGTTTCTGTTGGTGAGCGATCTAACCGGGATCGTTGAGTTGATCTCGTATTCATACCCCTTCTAATAAACTTTTGGCCCTTTTTAGGTCGATTAGACGTTCCGTCTATTGTGCTAAAAGATTCGTTAGCACTAGTTGGACGTGTTCCTTCGGCGTTAAGCTCGGCTAACAACGTGTTGTTAGAGAATGTTAGTGCCAGAGAAGAACAATCTAATGAACAGGTGGGACATTTTGGGTTTGTCCTAATCTGTTCCAAAATACAAAGTTTATGGAATTTGTGTCTACACGGGGTGTGGGCTATAATCTCACTAGTTCCCAATACTTCGTTGCAAATTCCACAAAATGGTTCTGCTTCCTGCAAATCAGTTGTTATATCATCTGTACTTCGCCTTACAGCCATTGTATATCAGACAATATTTAAGGAATTAAAGAAAAACTAATAAAAAAAAAATTATATAAGAAGGTATTAATTGTAATAATAAGGTCTGTCTTTCCCACATGCCAGAATACTTACAAAATATCTATTTGGTTTCAGTAGGCTTTTCTATTTTCGTTAATATGGACTATTTATAGGTTAATGCCCTCGTGCACTGAATCATTGGACAACTATCGCGATTTGGCAATATAAAATTGTAAATCCGAATAACTCAAGATGCCTTAAGTGAAAAAGCAGGTTTGCTTTGGTCGGTCAATCCAAAATGAAATGAACTGGAACCGCAAAATCCTAAAACAATTCCTGTTTATTCTGATCACTGTATGGTATTGCATAACTGTCTCTGATACTCACAATTCGATACCATAGGTCTGTTTTGGTCAACCAATCCGGATCAAATGAATTGCAGTTGCTAAATCCGAAAACCGAGTCTAAGTATAAATTTTGAAATCTTTAACCTTTATGCAATATTTTGCAAAAGAAAATGTGTCGCTGAAATTTTGATGTATTACCGGTTGAGCTTGTAGAACCACGGCAAGATTTTCTTGTCTTATTAAAATAAACGGCCTATATAGTAAGACACTACAAATCCAAATTCTAATATCGGCTCTGAATTGGTTTTAGATTCTAAGGCAAGTTGCCTGGCCCCACGTTGGGCGCCATAAATGTGTAGTGTACCAGAGTTTAAATATATATATATGTAAACAGATATATAGGCCCTTGATATCAGCAGATGACTATGACTGAACTTAAGGACGGCGTACAAATAGGGTTGGTCGTGTGCACTCTTGCTAGGCTCGGGTCTAGCTCGCCGGATGGTCGGGGTTCTTCCTCACCTAATTGTACTATCGTACTCCACTACATTTAAATAGTGCACTTTACGGGAAACTATAAGTGATTATACAAAAACAAACTAAACTGAAATACTGATAGCGCCGACACGCCAAATAAAAGCCCTACTGAACCATTTCTATTTAGAGAGAACCTAGGTGTTGATTGCCCCTCTTTTCTGTACCCACCCTACCATGACAATGCGTTCGAGTTCTTGCATTGTCCCTTGATGAAAAGTGTACTAAGATTTACCACATTTTATAAGATCCTGGCACGGATACTCGACAGACCATTTTTTATGATTTTAAAGATTCATTTCAATTCAAAACGATTCATATTTTAATATAATGAGAGACTTCAATTTCAATATTCATTACGTTGCAGTTGTAGAAACACAACAATTGACTTAGGTTCTAATTTGTGGGTAATATTTCCTTAATCCTAATTATCATATAAGTTTAGTTATAAATTCATTATTTAGAGCATGAAAATTATTAGGGTATAGATGTTGACCGCAGCTGTTTAAAATATGGAA
Source organism: Drosophila miranda (assembly GCF_003369915.1). Lineage (NCBI taxonomy): Eukaryota > Metazoa > Arthropoda > Insecta > Diptera > Drosophilidae > Drosophila > Drosophila miranda. The sequence continues at coordinate 29,753,834 of NW_022881614.1, forward strand.
AATCATAAATATATAATTCATACAATACAATTACGCTACAAACACCGTCGCATAGTCATCAGCCAGTTGTTTTGGTTTTCATAATACAGACAGAAATTTAATTGTTATGCTCTATCGCGAAAATTGAACCAAAAAGTAACAAACGAAAGACAATTTAGTGTGCATATGCACAATATGTATGTAGATATGTACGCGCGTAACATCAAAGAGGGGTGTTAATAAAGTTTAAACTGCTGATGTTTATGCGTTGGAACTTGATAATGAATTAAATGTAAATTGGACAAAACTCGATCCCGTGCGGCTGCTTTGTAGCTTCTTGCCCGCCTGAAGTTGGTTAGAGGTCAACAGGTGCGATGTATATGGTTCCTGGCCGTACTGACGAATCTTCCGCCAAGCCTATATTTAGTTATTTATGACTGAGCAGCACTAAATATTCTTGGCGATTGAGGCTGATCTGGTTCACTTGGATCTTTGGAGATTCCGAACTCGGTGGTAATATAAGATCCAGAAAAGATGAATTATGGTTGGAGTTGGAGAGACCTCGACAACTGTACGCTTAAGCCAGCTCCCAGGGTAGTCTTCTCGAGACTATACCGCGATGGGGCAGCTTAGGTACACTTCCCTGCAACATAGGTTATGTCAGCACGTGCACGGCATTAATATGAAAACATACCTTTTTCCCCAAATATATCTGCACTAAATTCTTCTTATTCACTGACCACTGGACTGTACGGCACTTGTAATTATATGCTTCCAGCATATATATGTGGAAATATATATATATTTTCCGGACAGCACTGTATATATATGTGTGCACTGTGTATGTTGCTCGCACTCGGGAATTATCACGTCTTTACAGATCGATCAACTTTCTTCTTTTGTTCAAAGCAGTAATAGACGATGGACTGAGTAGCCTGTGCAGCAGAGCTTTTGAGATTTTTACTAACTGTGCAATCGTATGATCTAGAACATTCGAGCAGCATTAGACGATCGTCTAATGCACAGCATAGCTTAACTGTGCAATCGTACGATTGCCGTCTATGCTTCCCACTGTCCGTCGCTTGCATGTGTGCGTGGGCGTTCGGACTTAAGAGCGGCTAAAGCTTTGATCCAACCTTAAGGGCGGCTAAAGCTTGATCATTTGAAAGATCACTAGGGGGTCTCACGAGACGAAAGAAGATAACCAATTTAGGGAATTTTTTTGTTCTGGCTACTACAAAATAGTAGAATCTTTTTGGAAGCCAATCTTTGAATTTCATAACTTTTTATCTTCGCTCTTTTGATTTAACGCTGGAATTAATTAAATTCATCAGATTCAGTAAGCTCAGTTTATAATGATGTCAGATTTAAAACGGGGGCCGCACTAGTTCATCCATTTGACCAACATTAAACTGTTTTCGGGTTACTGTTCGTTGACTTTACATACACTCGTATGCCTCCGTGTCTGGCGTTTCCATCTTCGCACCCCCATGCCCATTGCCATTGCCAGTGCCAGTGCCGAGCATCCTTCCAGTCACTCACTCGCCCGGATGTATCTGCATTGCAATGTCCTCTGAGATATGGGAAAGCGGCGATTCCACTCGAAATAAACTTCATCATACTGTGGCCGGCCCCCGCCTGCACCATAGGTTGAATTGTACAGTTGTGTCAACAAAGTGAACGTGCCAATGTGCACATTAGGTGGAGTTCCCCCATTAGGGGATGGTTTTACATAGACAGGGCCGACGCCATGGTATGAGGCAGGGCCAGGACGAGGGCAAATTAAATAGAATTTGTATGGCAGCACCCACCGAAAAATGTTGTGGTCGTCAGTGGGCTGTTGCTGTAACTGTTGCCGTTGCCATCCCAGCGTAAAATTGAATTTGTCTAATGACAAGTTGTGGCTCCCTCTCCCACTGGGTTGCCGCCGGTCGGTGTCATTCTAATGGTCAACTACTGACTGCTCAGTGCGCAGATAGCCCCATAGCTGTTGGCCTAACGGGCGGCAGTTAAAAGTAACAGCCATAAGCTACAGGTATCTATGAAAGAGCTCTAAGGGAGCTATGGGAACATACGCGTGGTTTTTGGTTACCAACACCAAGTTACCAAGCCACACCGTTGGTTCAGTGGTGGTCCTGTTCGACTGAACAACCACATCGAAAACACTGGTTCCAGCGAAATTAATGACATTTTAATTGTGGTATCGTTGTAGTCTGCGCCGAACGGCGTTTGATTGGGAAAGCGCTTTGCACCTGTTAGTTCCCTTTCAATTTCAAGATAGGGACTTTCCAGACGGTGTCAATGAACAAAAGTTCTGTGATGCAACATGATATGTCCGTATTTTGATCTTTAAAAGTACTATCGTATTACAGTAAAGTGTGATTCAATTGCTCGCCACCTACCTCCCATTACCCCGTCAATGGTACTCGTCAAGGAAAATATGAAATTCGATAACATTTCAGGTGAATTGTGTTCCCTCAACCCCAACCCCAACACCTCCACCTGAACCATATCCCTATCCCCAACCCTATCGTATAATGCCACCATCAGGTCAGAGCGGGGCCATTAAAACTGTTCCTCGCAACAAAGAAAACTCATACGTATGTTTGGGCAGTTGAGATTTTCTGACACAGATACCCGTGGTTGCGTTACGTCAGCACTGGGCTAGTCAGCAAGGGAAGTCTGTGGGCCACTGCTGGCCCTCAATGCCCACAGCTGACATGCCGACACACTCCCTCAGTCCTTACTCTCTTCCATTCTTCGGCAACTGGGTATGCATGCCTGAGCACAGAGTCAGAGACGGAGACGGGGGCGGACCGAGTATGAGTATGAAAGTGATGAAAACACAGCGATAATGTGCCAAGGTCGTTTCCGGCCAACAATTTCAATCTTGGGCCTCCGCCTAATTGATTTCTAAGATGTACAATCTCAATGGCTCCCGCCACAATCCCAATCTTTGACACTCGCCTAAATGGAAAACCAATGTTTGCCCACACCCGGCTTCTCATAAACAATCTCACACCCGGCTTTCTGCAGATCCTGCACTTTAGGCATTTTACAGTTCTCTCTTTGTATGACGAAATCCAATACTCGGGATGGCGAAATCAATTGAAATGTTTATAGAAAAACTATTCCCGAAAGGTATCGAAGATGCAAAGATCAAAAAGTTCAAGTCAGTCTTGATCCAGAAGCGACACCGAAAAGTCGAGCTAAAAACTAAGATCGCGCAAACCCTTTGTCCGGAATCCTTTGTGACCCTCAACTTAAATCTATATCTGTAAACTTAGAAGTTAAATAAAAACTTTTTAAAAACGCAATCCGCTACCGCAGTTATTTAATTGGCGCCCAACGTGGGCGACGTTGTATAAAAAGCACCGAATAATAAAAGTGTTGCGTCGTGCCGAAACCCGAAGGACAATTAATTAATGGAATAAATCCTTCAATATAAAAACGCGGAGCGACTGTGAGATATTAGATAAGAAAAAGTGAGATAAAAAAGAAACAAACCGGAGCTTAGGGTGTGCAAAAATAAATACAAGAAAAGCTAATCAAGACAATTCAAAAATACAAAAAAACCAAAAAAACCACAATCTTTAAACAAAACCAATCAAAACAAAACACAAAGAAAGTGAATCTATCAGCTAAACCAAAGAAGGAAGACCCCCAGAAGACCCAGTTAAACAACAAAGAAATTTACGAAGGAAGACCCGTTCGAAGATCTGTCAGCCAAATCAAGAAGGAAGACCCGTTCGAAGATCTGTCAGCCAAACCAAGAAGGAAGGCCCTAAGAAGGACGAACCCTACCGGATAGTTGTAGTACTAAATATATAAGTTCAATTAGGTTTAAGCCCAGCGGTGGTCAAGAATATAAAAACAAACATATAAGAAAAATTTAAGGTGGATCAACTAACTTTAGAGTTTGGAAAACTAAAAATGATTAACTCACAAACAAGGACCGATCTCACTGCAGATCTGGTCAAACAATTGATAGCACTTCAAATTTCACAAGTACAGAAGCAAATAGTAAATTTGAAACAACAAATAGAAACTAAATCCGATCAGGTATTAGATTATCAGGCAGAAACAATATACACAAACCTATACGTAGGATGGAGGGAAGCTGCAGAAGCTGCAGTGAAATTATATAAGAAAGGAAGTAAGCAATATTATATTGCCTTAACAATTTTAAGAAACAAAATAACAGGACCAGCACATGACGCACTGACCAACCACGAGACAGTTTCAAATTTTGATGCCATACTTTCACGACTTGACTTTGTTTACAGTGACAAGAGACCAATTTACATAATAGAACAGGAGTTAAGCGTTCTCCGACAAGGGAACCTTTCAATAATAGATTTCTATAACGAGGTTAACAAGAAAATGACCTTGTTAATAAATAAGACAATAATGACTCACGGAAAAGACAGTGAAATCACAAAAGAATCAAATAAAAAAATTAGAGACAATGCCTTACGCATTATTGTCACTGGACTAAACGGCGGCATTGCAGAAATCCTATTTTCATTGAATCCCCCAGATTTACCGAATGCCTTGGCAAAGGTACAGGAATTAAAATCAAATAACATTCGGGCCCAATTTGCCTACCAATTCAGTGGCCCCAGAAATTCAGGGAATAATAACTACAATGCATTAAGATTCAACCAACGACAACCAAGGACTAATAGTTCACCATTCGACCAAAAAAGGGATCTTCAGAGGAATAACATGTCATGGGGACAACCCTATTTCTTGGGTAAAAGACAACAAAATCAGGCCCCAGAACCAACGGATGTAGACGAATCGATACAAATCAAGAACCGACAGAACAGCAATCAATTCAGGGGAAATAATAATAATAATAATAATAGTGTGAAGGCATAAGCCTCCACAACACTGACAACGACACCATCCCCTGAAGGGACCGCCCCGACGGTTTGTTATCTAATTTAATTATTATTATCTCTCTTCATTATCACTATTATCCGATTTTATTACTTCTATTATTATTAGTATTACCAAGACAAACAACAATGAATCCTTATTTTCACCCATTAAAGTAAGAAATAGGCTAAGAAACCCCATAACAGTAGGCCTTTTTATACCCGATACTCAAAATGAGTATTGGGGTATATTAGATTTGTGGTAAAAGTGGATGTGTGTAGTAACGTCCAGAAGGAATCGTTTCCGACCCCATAAAGTATATATATTCTTGATCAGCATCAATAGCCGAGTCGATTGAGCCCTGTCTGTCTGTCCGTCTGTCCGTCCGTCCGTCCGTCCCCTTCAGCGCCTAGTGCTCAAAGACTATAAGAGCTAGAGCAACGATGTTTTGGATCCAGACTTCTGTGATATGTCACTGCTACAAAAATATTTCAAAACTTTGCACCGCCCACTTCCGCCCTCACAAAGGACGAAAATCTGTGGCATCCACATTTTTAAAGATACGATAAAACCAAAAACGCAGAATCGTAGAGGATGACTATATGTTCTAGAGTGTAAAATCTCAACCAGATCGTATAATTATTATAGCCAGAATCAAGAAAACAATTTCATTCTTTCTCGCTCTGTCTCTCTCTAACACACAGGTTTCATGGTCGGCTTTGCCAATTGCAAAATATGAGTTCAAGGATTTCAGAACCTATAAGAGCCAGAGCAACCAAATTTGGTATCCCCACTCCTGTGATATCGGACCTTGACCGTTTCGTGTCCAAATTTCGCCACCCCCCCTTCCGCCCCCGCAAAGGACGAAAATCTGGGGCATCCACAAATCTCAAAGACTATTAAGGCTAGAGTAACCAAATTTGGTATCCGCACTTCTGTTAGATCTCACTATAAAACGTATATCTCAGAATTTCGCCCCACCCCCTTCCGCCCCCACAAAGAACGAAAATCTGTTGCATCCACAATATTGCACATTCGAGAAAACTAAAAACGCAGAATCATAGATAACGACCATATCTATCAGATCGCTGAATCTGGACCAGATCAGATAATTTTTATAGCCAAAAGGAACAAATCAATTTGCACTGGCTACGCAGCCCCCGACGTCACGCTCAGACTGATTTTCTGTCTCTCTCGCACGCACTCCTTGTCGTGTCGTTTAATATTAGCGGCGTCTGCCGGAGGAAAGCCATACTGAATTAGTATCGGGTATAACTGTAGAGTTGAGGTGTCTGCAGCAACTCACAACGTTCCCCTCGTTACTTATTAGAACTAAGAGAACCAACACGTGAGAGAGAGACGCACACTACGGCCACGCAGCGAAGAGAGACGCACACCACGGCTATACGAAGGCGAAGAGAACCAACCCGAAAGAGATACGCTCTTACGCCCACGCAGCCAACGCAAGGAAGAGAACGGCTATACGCAGACGAAAAGAGACAACATGAAAGAGAGCGAAGCGGCAGAGAAACCGCCGATCGGTTTTACGCCCACGCAGCCGAGGAAAAGAGCCGACGGCGAAGCAGGCAATACACACCGCACCCAAGCGGTGTGCAAAGGAAGCCACCGAAGTGACGAGGACCCACCGTGGGAGAACAGGACCCAAAGAAGGGACACAAGGGTGAGACACCTCACGTATGTGAGCTCTGGGGGGGGATAGATCGGTGCAGTAGACAGGTATAAGCAGAACATTCCCGCAGTTTCTTTACATATATATGCCCACATGTTGTTTATGATATTTTTTTTGGCGTTTATTTCCCCGCTGCAGGCTCGGGATTTTAAGTAGGGAAATGATCCGAAAACAATAAAGACACCAACCTCAACCCAATCTCTGTCTCAGAACATTCGCCCGTAGGAGTCACTCACCCCCCTCCCTCTCTCTTCCCTTTTCCCGGGAGGCCCGGCGAAGTGGATGTGAGTCGTGGATTCATGCGGCATTCACCAAGCTGGGTTTTCCCTCTCCTATACCTTTCTCCCCTGGGGACCCGGCGATGCTGGATGTGAGTCGTGGATTCATGCGGCATTCGCAAAGCTGGGTTCCCTCTCCTACACCCTCGCCCGGGGGACCCGGCGACGCAGATGTGAGTCGTGGATCATGCGGCATCTGCTAGGCTGGGCTCCCCTCTCCCACACCTTTCCGATCCCAACCCCAACCCCCGTCTCCCGCCACACATGACCCCCAACGCACGTCTCTGCAGCTCCCAAGCACGGCTTCACCCACGCCTCGTGGCCGGGCCAGGCCCGACCGTCGCACGATCCACCCCACGGGCGCGCTTTCGCCACGAGCGGCTCTCCCCTTAGGTCCTCACACAACAAATTTTGCTGTGGGGAAGGACCGGGCCCTGGACAGACTGAGAAGCTGTACCTCGGCCTGAGAACTTCCTTACAGATGGCGCCCGAGCAGGGACTCACGAGGGGAGAGTCGGTGAGCATAGGGAATAAGTGAAAAGCAGTTAAAAGTGAAAAGGGAACCAAGCAGCAGCCAACAATTAAAAGGCAAGACCCACAAGAGCGAAACAGCAAAAGAGGCTTAGGAGCCACGGATCAGGAAAAGCAGCAGGAGAAAAGGAAGAAAAAACTTAAAATCAGTGATTAGCAGCCAAAAATCAGAGTCCCGGCGAATAGCCAGCACCAATCTTTGATCCCTCGACTTATGTACAGCTGAGGCTGTCCCAGACGCGGCGGCGAAAACCACGCGGAAAAAAAAACCACGCAGCGAGCCACCTACGAATAAGAAAGAGACGGGGAGAGACGCGAAAAACCACGCGGCCAGCCACCTACGCGACAGAAAGAGACGGGGAGAGACGCCGAAGACACAGCACCGCGTGCCGGGAGAAAATGGCCGCGGACGGCGCCTAAAACTTTGGCACGCGACGGCGACAAAGCGGCACCAGCGACAGAGTAGCAAAGCAGCAGCAGCGGCGCAGCGGCAGAGCAGCAAAGCAGCAGCGACAGAGCAACGAGGCAGCGGCCAAGCAGTGACAGAGCAGCCAAGCAGCGAAGCAGCGAAGCAGCGGTAGAACAACGGAGCAGCGAGGGACAGCCGGCGATCGCAGAGTACATGGCAGAGGAGTCCTCGGCCACAAAGCCATGGCCACGGCCAATATAAGGCGGAGCAGGAACACCGGTCAGGACAGTTGTTACCGAGCAGTCAGACAGTTGTTACCGAGCAGTCAGACAGTTGTTACCGAGCAGTCAGACAGTCATTACCGAGCAGTCAGGTAGTTAATACCGAGCAGTCAGAGAGAGATTACCGAGTTTCCACAGGGAACCATTCCCTGTACCGTGCCACGTATCCTTCGACAGGATCATCCAACCCAGTGCTGTGTATCGTAGTACAGGATCATCAATCGAGTACCGTGCCGCGTGTCCTTCGAACAGGACCCCCCACCTCAGTGCCGTGTATCCTAGTATAGGAGCCCTGACCCAGTACCGTGCTGATAACGACTCACACCGGTGCCCCGATTAGTGGAACAGGATCAGGATGAACATCCGCTGGATAGCGTCCCGCAGGAAGGACGAGCTGCAGAGCCTAGCTAAAGAGTTTGGACTAGGAGAATCTGGGACTGTAGAGGACCTACGGAGCCGGATCACCGCATTCATCGCACGCCCTGGGCACCCCGAAGCCGTGCAGGCAAGGCTGGACGAATTGGCTACGCACTTTGGGAACATACCGAGCCCCAGGGACCACCGTCGCCCAGCCACGTCACCGAGGCCAGAGAGCCGGACGAAGATGGAAGACAGCAAGGAGGGACCAAAACTGCGATTAATTGTACCCGAGCTGCCCAGCACGAGCCAAGGATCCACCCACGGATACCGCGAGTCAGCAACCGAGACACCGGCCGCCCAGGACGAGCAACCACAAGGAGCTGCCCAAGGACCACTCCAAGGAACCAGACCAGAGGCGTCCAGCAAGAACCACGCGCCAGTACCCACTACCGCTGGACCCCTGGCCACGCCTAGCCACCAGACAACCACGGAAGGAGAACAGCCCCGTCTTCCTCAGGGACATCGGGTCTCACGCCCCGGAGGGGGTGAGATCTCGTACTCGTTACTGGCGGACAAACTCCGGAAATGGGGATTTACTTTCGACGGCCACGCGGACCCACTAGCGTTCATCGAAAGGCTCGAGGAGCGAGTGGAATCATACGGCGGAAGCCCAGAGCAGTTGCCGCGGGCCATCTCCGGTCTCCTTACAGGTAAGGCCGAAGGATGGTTCCGAACTTTTCAGATGCAGGGACAGAATTGAACAGACTTTCGGAAAGAATTCCTAGAATTCTTCCTGCCCCCCAGATACTTCCAGCGGCTGGAAGACACCATACGAAGTCGGGAACAGAAGCCCAAGGAATCCTTCCGGGATTACCTTATCGAGTTGCGTCTGATGATGCAACGAGCCCAGTATACTCGGGAACAGGAACTCGAGCGGATCTACGAAAATCTCCGTCCGGAGTATCAAATGTACACGCGCAGACAAGATTTCCGATCACTCACTGAATTGACCCAGCTCGTCTCGGCCTACGAAACCGCGCGGGACCGAGAGGCACTCCGCAGCATCGGGACCACGCAGAACCATCGACCCCGTGCCGCCGATACCGGCAGTGGAACCAACCCACAACGAGGCAACACACACGAGACACCCGGGAAAACCGAGATCGCCAACCGAGGAATCGGCCAGGAGCAAGAGCAGGCGATCGATGTACAACGAGCCTGCCGGAACTGCGGGGAAAAAGGCCATTTCAGTGGTGCGTGCACAAACCGACAGAAGCTGTTCTGTTGGGAATGTGGCCACCGAGGGGTCCGGACCATCAACTGCTGCCGGAAACCAGCGTCGGGAAACGGGTCGGGTCTCCGCCCAACTGGGACATGGACGGAGGCGCGCACCCAGGAACAGGAGAAACCCACCCATTAAGCATGACCGGAGGAAGGATCGCTGCCCTGGTGGACATCAATGGGAGAGCATTTGCTGCCACCCTCGACACTGGAGCCACACGATCCTTCATCAGTGAGCGGCTGGCGAAGGAGATAGGGACGACCAAGAACAGGCGAGAGGTGAGGACCAGGATCCGCCTGGCAGATGGAACCAGGAAGGAGATCAACCAAGCGATAGCAGTCACAGTGCGCCTGGATCAGCAAGAAACACAGGTATCTCTTCTTATACTCCCCACGGTATTAGACGAATTCATCTTGGGGCTCGACTTCCTCTGTGGCATCCGCGCAAGGATCCACTGCGGACGGGCATATCTGCAGCTGAAGTTGCAGCAGAAACCCGCCGGGACGATACCATCATGCACCGCCCAGCCACGCCCACGGTCTGTCACGTTTGCGGACTCCACTGCCATCCGAGACCAGCCGCAGACCAACACCCCACAGCCAACCACGAACCATCCAACCGCAGTGACAGCAAAGCCCTACCAGACAAGATCAAGCAACAACCCCAGGACTACGCCACCACAACAGGACACCAAGAAAGCTACGACGGAAAGAACTGCGACACCGATGGAACCAACCATGGCTAGTTCCCCGGCACGAATCCCGACACCAACAGGACAACGCAACACAACAAGGACTTGGGAAGAGACAGCTACGGCTCCACTGGATCAATCTAGGGCCAGCTCGTCGAACCAGGAGTCACCAACAGGACACAGCAGGAAACAAAGGACTTGGGAAGAGACAGCTACGGCTCCACTGGATCAATCCAGGGCCAGCTCGTCGAACCAGGAGTCACCAACAGGACACAGCAGGAAACAAAGGACTTGGGCAGAGACAGCTACGGCTCCACTGGATCAATCCAGGGCCAGCTCGTCGAACCAGGAGTCACCAACAGGACACAGCAGGAAGCAAGGGACTTGGGCAGAGACAGCTCCGGCTCCACTGGATCAATCCAGGGCCAGCTCGTCGAACCAGGAGTCACCAATAGGACACAGCAGGAAGCAAGGGACTTGGGCAGAGACAGCTACGGCTCCACTGGATCAATCCAGGGCCAGCTCGTCGAACCAGGAGTCACCAACAGGACACCGCAGGAAGCAAGGGACTTGGGAAGAGACAGCTCCGGCTCCACTGGATCAATCCAGGGCCAGCTCGTCGAACCTGGAGTCACCAACAGGACACAGCAGGAAGCAAGGGACTTGGGCAGAGACAGCTACGGCTCCACTGGATCAATCCAGGGCCAGCTCGTCGAACCAGGAGTCACCAACAGGACACCGCAGGAAGCAAGGGACTTGGGCAGAGACAGCTCCGGCTCCACTGGATCAATCCAGGGCCAGCTCGTCGAACCAGGAGTCACCAACAGGACACAGCAGAAAGCAGAAATCTTCGGCAGAGATAGCTTCGGCGCCGCTGGACCAACCCAGGGCCAGCTCATCGAACCGGGAGTCAGCAACAGGACCCAGGAATCACCAGAATACTCCAGCAAAGATAGCTGTGGCCCCGCGGGACCACTCTAGGGCCAGCTCATCGAACCGGGAGTCACCACGGAGTAACCCAGCACGACAGACATCACGCCAGCCACGAACCCCGACAACACAAGACGAGACCAGAGAGACCTCGACGACGGACTACCAACTGGAGCCATTAGCCGACGCCGAAACAGCCCGGGAACGAAACCCGTTTCGCCCAGCCGACTCGGATGACTACGAGAACGCGATCTTGGCCGCCATTACCGCCCTGGAACTGGAGGACCTATCGCCGTGGCAGCAAGACCCAGATCCCGAACCACCCCCCACGCCGTGGGCAGGCAACTGGCGAAATTCGACGGACTAGCTGGAGTCTCCCACATCGCCGAACAATGCGAGACGATAGGCCCGTGAAGCAGCGCTATTTCCCGAAGAACCGGGCCATGCAGAAGATAATCAACGCGCAGGTGGACGAGCTGCTACGGGACGGAAGGATCGAGCCATCCCACAGTTCCCTCAGCGCCCCAATCGTCTTGGTAGGAAAGAAGACCGGAGAAATGCGAATGTGCGTGGATTATCGCCAACTAAATGCCCGCTCGGTGGCGGACGCATTTCCGCTGCCACGGATTAATCACATTCTCGAGAGACTTCGCCACGCTCGCTACATCTCCACGCTGGACCTCAAAAACGGATACTGGCAGATCCCGGTGGCCGAGGGCAGCAGAGAGGCAACAGCATTTACCGTCCCCGGCAGAGGACTCTTCCAGTGGAAGGTCATGCCTTTCGGCCTGCACTCAGCCCCAGCGACGTTCCAGCGAGCGTTGGACAGCGTCATCGGACCCACCATGGAGCCGTACGCGTTCGCGTATCTCGACGATATCATCGTCATCGGAGCCACGCTAGAAGAACACATCGACCACCGTCGCGAGGTTTTCAGGAGGCTGCGAGAGGCGAACCTCCGACTGAACAGAAACAGCGAGCGGACGAAGACCGGGACCCTTGCCCCTGCCCCTGGCTGCAGAGGCTCCGCAAGCGGATCCAGGAACAGCCGGAAGGACACCCGGAGTTCATCATCAAGAGCGACCAAATATACAAACGAGCCAGCAGCAGAACCAGCGAAGAAGACCCTATCAAATGGAAACTATGTGTCAACAAGGACCACCGCCGACGCGTGCTAGAAGAGTGCCACGACCACCCGACAGCAGGACACCTCGGAATCAGGAAGACAGCGACACGAATAGCCCAGAGGTACTACTGGCCCGGACTGCACAGAGATATCGCCCGATATATCCAGCAGTGCACCAAGTGCCATCAGTACAAGGTGAGTCAAACCAAACCAGGAGGGAAGATGCACACCCGCCAAGCCCAAGAACCACTGGACATCGTCTGCGCCGACTTCATTGGACCATTGCCCCGATCCAAACACGGCAATACTATGTTGCTGGTGTTCTTCGACGCCTTCAGCAAGTGGGTGGAGTTGGTCCCACTACGCAAGGCAACCACCGCACTACTGGAGACCGCTTTCGGGAACGGATCCTGAGCCGCTTCGGAACCCCACGGAAATTCGTTTGCGACAACGGGACCCAATTCACAAGTCGCTCCTTCCGAAAGTTCTGCAAACTAGCAGGCATGGAATTGGAGTATACGGCGCCCTATACGCCACAACAAAACCCCACGGAACTAGCCAACAGGACGATCAAAACCATGATCGCCCAGTACATCGATGGAGACCAGCGGACATGGGACGAGCTGCTGCCCGAACTCAGCCTAGCCATCAACAGCAGCACATCGGACACCACAGGCTTCAGCCCAGCATTCATCGTACTCGGTCGGGAACCTCGGTTGCCTGGAGCCTTGTACGAAGAGACGACCCCAGGACTAGGTGAAGTGACAGAGACCCCAACCAACAAGGCCAAGCGACTCAAGGAAATCTTCGCCATCGTACAAGAAAATACCCAGCAGGCATCACAGACGCAGAGCAGGACCTACAACCTACGTCGACGCGAATGGAGACCCACGATCGGGACGCTCGTGATGCTACGCCAACATCACCTGTCCAAAGCGGCGGACAACTTCGCTGCCAAACTGGCTCCCAAATATGAGGGGCCTTACAAAGTAATTAAATTTATTTCTCCCACCATAGCACGACTCCAGAAGCATCCAGGAAGACAACGACGAACGGCCGGACTAGCCGACCTCAAGGCCTACCACGACAACGAGCACACACTCACCAGCGAAGACAACGAAGACAACGATGACGACGACCCTAGCACCAGGAAAACCGCGAGTTCATGAGGGCCACTTATGGTAGTGCGCTGCCGTAATGTCCTCGCCCCGCAAGGGGCAACCGCGTACACACGCAGTAAGATAGCTTAACTCCCCTTAAGGGATTAGAGTAAGAAATAGCCAGAAACAAGAAAATGCACCGATCAGGGAAACCCAGGGCACAGGGCACATCAGTGGCACAGGTCAGGTTCTAACCAAACAAGGTTTCTTCCCCCCACTAGATCCGACATGGACAACCCAAAGACGAGCGATGCACAGCCTCTAGAGGCAGAGGATGGCACGGAGGGGCATCCTAGGGGTGCGTCGCCGCCCAGCTCAAGGCAACCACTGTCCACGACCAGCCAACCACAAGCAAGACACCACTCTCCGACCCCGCAAGCAGAACCGGGCAACACCACGCAGCATGGACCATCAACAGGAGCCGTACCACGACCACCCAGCCCACCTAGGCCATCCCGACGTCGGGCCCGTCCCGAAGGCCCTGGGCATGGCTCAACGACGTCGTCCATCCGAACACGTCACGAAACAACCTGTCTGGGATCATCACAGTGGAGGCGATGCGGCCATCGGGCTCAGACGAGGAGGTCCGAGCAGGCCGGGCCCAGCAGGAGCCACCAAGACGCCCACGCCGCCGCAAGCATCCAGGCCAAGGAACAGGCACCGCCGTCACCCCACGCGCGACTCGAAGACGCGTCGAGCCAGGACACGTCAACCTGGAGCCCAACTCCGAGGGGCAGAGCAGCTCCCCAGTCGTGCACAAACTGCGGCTGCGGTCCCCACCACCACCGCCCTATTACCTGTACCGCATGGGAGAACCGCTGACCCCACGGCCGAACTACGACAGCAGCTCCGACGAAGGGTTCACCAGCCCGACGATGGAGGCCGACAAGCACTGGGAGCCGACCTGCCAGGCAAGCACCGATGAAGAGTTCTTGCACGACCGACGCTTCGGAAAAGCGGGTGGCCGCCCATGGGTCAAGCACTAAACCGCTAAACCGCCAACTGGAGGCCGAGCGGGCCACGACGGGCCCATACTCGGACGTGAGCGAGGACGAAGATGGGCCAGCCAACTGCCAGAAGAACACTACAGCCAACATCGCGGTTGACGTAGCACCTTGGACCACCTGAAAGGACGCCGACAGGACCCTGCAACTGCTGCTCGCCCATCCACGGCCCATCACCCCACCCGGGCCCGAGAGGGAGATCATGGCCAATCGCCCCAGTCGCCTGGCGGGTAAGCACGCCTGACCGCCGCATCCCGCAAAGCCTGCTGGAAGGCGCCAGCGCTCAGGCAAACGCGGCGCGTCGCGGGCGCAGCCGGATCCGCAGCCTAGAACACCACGACGGCCAACGCTTCCGCGTATGCATCAGCGGAAATTTGGTGCGCACTTCACCGCGCCCCACCCCGAAGTAGGAAGGGAGTGTGAAGGCATAAGCCTCCACAACACTGACCACGACACTATCCCCTGAAGGGACCGCCCCGACGGCTTGTTATCTAATTTCATTATTATCTCAGTTCATTATCACTATTATCCGATTTTATTACTTCTATAATTATTAGTATTACCAAGACAAACAACAATGAATCCTTATATTCACCCATTAAAGTAAGAAATAGGCTAAGAAACCCCAAAACAGTAGGCCTTTTTATACCCGATACTCAAAATGAGTATTGGGGTATATTAGATTTGTGGTAAAAGTGGATGTGTGAAACGTCCAGAAGGAATCGTTTCCGACCCCATAAAGTATATATATTCTTGATCAGCATCAATAGCCGAGTCGATTGAGCCATGTCTGTCTGTCCGTCTGTCCGTCCGTCCGTCTGTCCGTCCCCTTCAGCGACTAGTGCTCAAAGACTATAAGAGCTAGAGCAACGATGTTTTGTATCCAGACTTCTGTGATATGTCACTGCAACAAAAATATTTCAAAACTTCGCCCCGCCCACTTCCGCCCCCACAAAGGACGAAAATCTGTGGCATCCACATTTTTAAAGATACGATAAAGCCAAAAACGCAGAATCGTAGATAATGACCATATCTATCAGACTGCTGAATCTGGATCAGATCAGATCATTTTTATACCCAAAAGGAACAAATCAATTTGCACTGGCTACGCAGCGCCCGACGTCACGCTCAGACTGATTTTCTGTCTCTCTCGCACGCACTCCTTGTCGTGTCGTTTAATATTAGCGGCGTCTGCCGGAGGAAAGCCATACTGAATTAGTATCGGGTATAACTGTAGAGTTGCGGTGTCCGCAGCAACTCACAACGTTCCCCCTCGTTACTTATTAGAATTAAGAGAACCAACACGTGAGAGAGACGCACACTACGGCCACGCAGCGAAGAGAGACGCACACCACGGCTATACGAAGGCGAAGAGAACCAACCCGAAAGAGATACGCTCTTACGCCCACGCAGCCAACGCAAGGAAGAGAACGGCTATACGCAGACGAAAAGAGACAACATGAAAGAGAGCGAAGCGGCAGAGAAACCGCCGATCGGTTTTACGCCCACGCAGCCGAGGAAAAGAGCCGACGGCGAAGCAGGCAATACACACACGCAGCCATACACCCACGCAGCCGAGGCCGGCAGCCGAAGGCGGCGCAGCAGCGAAGCGGCAGAGAAGCTGCGAAAAAGAAAAGCCGAGGCCTGGCACGGTCCAGGGCGAGCCAAGCTCGGGAGTGATCTCGGAGGGCTGAGCCAGACCGGTTGTGCGGCGGAAGCCAAAATAGATGTGAAAAACTAGCCGTGACCGCGCCGTGTACGCAATAAGCCGTGTTCTCCCGCACGCGGTGAATAAAACCAGCTGTGACCGCACCCACGCGGTGTGCAAAGGAAGCCACCGAAGTGACGAGGACCCGCCGTGGGAGAACAGGACCCAAGGAAGGGACACAAGGGTGAGCCACCTCACGTATGTGAGCTCTGGGGGGGATAGATCGGTGCAGTAGGCAGGTATAAGCAGAACATTCCCGCAGTTTCTTTACATATCTATGCCCACATGTTGCTTATGATATTTTTTTTGGCGTTTATTTCCCCGCTGCAGGGGCGGGATTTTAAGTAGGGAAATGATCCGAAAACAATAAAGACACCAACCTCAACCCAATCTCTGTCTCAGAACATTCGCCCGTAGGAGTCACTCACCCCCCTCCCCCTCTCTTCCCTTTTCCCGGGAGGCCCGGCGAAGTGGATGTGAGTCGTGGATTCATGCGGCATTCACCAAGCTGGGTTTTCCCTCTCCTATACCTTTCTCCCCTGGGGACCCGGCGATGCTGGATGTGAGTCGTGGATTCACGCGGCATTCGCAAAGCTGGGTTCCCTCTCCTACACCCTCGCCCGGGGGACCCAGCGACGCAGATGTGAGTCGTGGATCATGCAGCATCTGCTAGGCTGGGCTCCCCTCTCCCACACCTTTCCGATCCCTGACCCAAACCCCGTCTCCCGCCACACATGACCCCCAACGCACTTCTCTGCAGCTCCCAAGCACGGCTTCACCCACGACTCGTGGCCGGGCCAGACCGTCCCACGAGCCACCCCACGGGCGCGCTTTCGCCACGAGCGGCTCTCCCCTTAGGTCGTCACACAACAAATTTTGCTGTGGGGAAGGACCGGGCCCTGGACAGACCGAGAAGCTGTACCTCGGCCTGAGAACTTCCTTACAATAGATATTATCGGGAGAATACTAATGGTTATTATAGGAGAAATAATAACAATTATAACCAAGCTCAGCAGTTTAGGGCAAACGTAGTACCGAATAATCAATCTAACGCAAATCAAGCGCAGAAACGTAAACCAAATGAAACGTCGGAACAACCGGCTAATAAAGCAATGCGGATAAATAACATTGAGGAGGACCATTTTTTAGATCAGCCCCCGAAGTAGGTCTGCCCTACTTAAAAAGAGTAGATAAAAAAAAAATAAACAGAGAATTAAAAGTTTTGATAGATACGGGAGCAACTTCCTGTTATATAAAAAATGGAATTTACGAAAATAAAAAAGAATTATCAATTATCAATTATTATCAAAGAAAGTTGCTACAGTAAATGGGTTTTCAATAATTAAATATTTCCATAATATAACTATTTTCAACACAAAACAAGTGTTTTACGAAATAGATGGAATGGAGGCAGATTTACTAATAGGATTTAACCTATTAAAGAAAATCGGAGCTGTTATTGATACAGGAAAGGGGACTTTAAGTTATAAAGACTGTGGAGATAATGTTTTTTATCCCCAATCGGCCGACTAATTATTTCGAATTAAATAAAACTCGGCGCAGAAATAAAATTACGATATGTTCTTTAATGCGTGACATCCAAATTGCAAGTGTGGCTTGCCTGCCCTTTACATTGCCGCTCCGATCGCTAAGCGCAGCTTCGCTCGGCCGACGTCGGTAGGCAGACGCAAAGCGGAGATAGCGAAGAGCGAGCTGGCAGAGAGCGTTTAGCAGGGCAAGCAAGCGCAGAGCTTTAACAAACAAATGAGTGACATAGACATAAGTAACAAACAAAATAAGCGGCTGAGGGCCAAGAATTAGGTGCTATTTGGCAAGCAGCTAATCGGCTGGGTTCTGCTCTGAACATTCACCCCCCGTTGGAAGGCAAAGGCTTTCAACAGATCCATCCTGAAGGGGCAGAACCGCTATTTTTCCAACGGCCCTCTTGAAAAGGCCTTTTTGAGTGCGGATGACGGCTACTCTGATGGTTCCATCTTTTCCTGGTATGACGCTCTCAATGCGGCCAAGCGGCCACCTTAATGGTGGCAGCGTTTCCTCCTTGATCATGACGAGCGTTCCTAGCTTGATGTTTGGAGACGATGACCGCCACTTGCTCCGCTCCTGAAGAATCGAAAGATACGCCGTGCTCCATTTTCTCCAAAACGCCTGCTTCATTTGACACAGCCGCTGCCATCGACTAAGTAGGTTGACCCGGAGATGCGCCACATCTGGCTCGTCGAATGCAGCTTTCGGGGCTCCATTGAGAAAGTGGTTTGGCGTGAGCACATCTAGATCATCGGGACTTTCTGTAATTGCATAAAGCGGACGGGAATTTAACAAAGCAGAGATTTCACAAGCCAAGGTCTGAATTTCATCAAGAGTAAAAATGAAGGTCCCGACGATGCGATGAAAATGATTTTTAGCTGCTTTAACAGCCGCCTCCCACAAACCCCCAAAATGAGGTGAGCGAGGGGGGATGAATTTCCAGTCGATTCCACTAGAAACGCAGAGATGTGACACAGCCGACGTATGAGGATCACTGAGGAACATTTGCCGAAGCTCCAAAAGCTCATTTTTTGCTCCTACAAAATTTGTAGCGTTGTCTGACCAGATGATTCGAGGTTCGGGACGTAGACTTATAAAACGCCTTAATGCTGCCAGAAAGGATTCTGTAGATAGATCCCGAACGACTTCCAAATGAGTTGCTTTGGTGCTAAAGCATACGAAGACAGCGATGTAACATTTGATAGGAGGCCTGCTTCTGACTTCCGACTTGTGATAAAAGGGTCCGCAAAAATCAACGCCCGTTGTGTGGAATGCTGGATTAGTCCTTACGCGATCCGCAGGCAAGTTTCCCATGATATGTTCCCTCAGCAACATATTTGCGTCCACCAATAGGCCAGAATTTTTGCCGAAGCAGTCCGAGCAACCCTTGAGCTCCTGCGTGGAGAAACCTTTCGTGAAAGAAGATAATAATAGAGACAGTGACAGGATGTCCCTTAGGAAGCAGGATCGGGTGCTTCGCGTCGTAGTCCAATTCGGCATTTTGGAGGCGGCCTCCAACACGCAGCAATCCAAAGCTATCCAGAAATGGATTCAGTGAGGCCATCGTGCTTTTTGGGGGTAGGGCCTGTTTGCTGGCGAGGGCCCTTATCTCTTCCGAAAATTGTTGCTGCTGTATTGCCCTTATGAGCAAATGCGTACCATTTTTGATGTCGATTACGGTAAGTTGACGATTCGACCGCGCTATGCCTTTGTCCTTGAGAATGTAGAATCGATATATGTAAGCAAAGACGCGCTGCATGGATCCGAATGAGTTTTGAAATTTGCAATCGTACGATACATCCCTTTCGTTTGAAACAACCAATGCTGCATGACGACGTTCTGGTACATCGGTCGGCAATTGCAAGCCTGCAGGCCACTCTGAGCTCTCAAGACGCAAGAATGGTGGTCCAGAGATCCAAAGGCTATGGACGAATCCGACCAGCAATGTATTTGGCATGGAGCTGATAATCCCTTAACTATGGTGGACACTAGTTCGGCTAATACGAGGGCAGCGGACAGCTCAAGCTTGGGGATAGTCATACTTTTCAAGGGCGCGACTCTGGATTTAGAGCATAAGAGATGACTTTGCACAATGCCAAGAGCTTCCGAACGCATGTATACACAGGCGCCATATGCTGCTTGGCACGCATCACAAAACGCGTGCATTTCTAATCTGGCTTGCTGCCGAAGCACGTAACGTGAAAACTTAAAGTTTTTAACCATCGACAACTGCGAAGTCAGCTCAATCCAAGTCGTATGTAGATCCTGGGGCAGGCTTTCGTCCCAATTCAACTTTAGGCTTTCGTTCCATAGCGACTGCATAAATATTTTAGCTTTTGTGATGATGGGAGAGATGAGCCCTAGAGGATCGTAGAACCTAGCTAGTGTAGACAGGACCGAACGCTTCGAGGTTGGGCCTGCAGCGGTTCCGACGTGAGCGAAGCTAAACAGAAGATTGTCCGTGGTGGGATCCCAAACTAGACCAAGCGCCTTGGTTACTTCAGTCCCGTCATGAAAGGTAAGGAACTTTTCGCGATCCGCCTCCGATACGCCTTCCAAAGCAGCGGGTTCATTGGAACACCATTTACGTATGGGAAAACATGCTTTCGAAAGTAGCTCCTTTACCTGCTGACGAATCTTGATGACAGAATCAATGCTGTCCCCTCCAGATATGAGATCATCGACATAGAAATCTCTTCGAACAACATCAGCGCCCAGCGGAAAACGCAACTCTTCATCATTTGCCAATTGATGCATAGCACGAATTGC
Organism: Drosophila miranda; assembly: GCF_003369915.1. Lineage (NCBI taxonomy): Eukaryota > Metazoa > Arthropoda > Insecta > Diptera > Drosophilidae > Drosophila > Drosophila miranda. Next base: position 29,774,461 of record NW_022881614.1, read on the forward strand.
TAAGAAAGCGGCAGGTTTGGTTCCGTAAGTAACAGTCTCCAACTTGAACACCTGAATCTCCTCCTTCGGGTCATTGCGCCATAGGATGCACTGCACGTGCGTATCGGGATGGGAAACGCGTACACAGCGGTACATTTTGCAGATATCGCCACACAAGGCGACTTTAAAAAAGCGGAAACGAAGCAGAGTTATCAGAATTTTAGGTTGGATGGTGGGTCCAGCCATTAGCGCATCATTCAGTGATACTCCGACGCTGTTTTGGCAGATCCATCGAACACTACGCGTAATTTGGTGGTTGTACTATCCTGCTTGTGGACGCAATGGTGAGGCAAGAAGTACTGCGGGAGGTCTGACTGCCGCGAAGCTGGCGACATGTGTCCTAAATCACGATACTCCTGGAGAAACTCCATATATTTTGCCTTAAGCTGTGCATTTTTTGCTAGCTTCCTCTCCAAATTGAGAAATCTACGTAGCGCCTGCTGATACGATTCTCCTAATTCCTCTAGACTGAATTTGGTTGGCAAACGCACGGAGTAAGCTCCGGACTCTAGGCGAATGCAGTTTGTGACGAAATGCTGTTCGCAATGAACATCTTCCTCCGAAATTGATGAGGGCGAATAATCTCCATCGACTTCCCAAAACCGCCTTACAATATCGCACAAATTAGTCTCGCAATCGGAGATGACAGGGGGATCTTCAACGGCTGCTAGCGCCGCACGGGCTTTATCAGAGTTTTTAATACTTCCTGACACTATCCAGCCAAGTTTCGTCTTCTGCAATGTTGGCAATTGGTCTGACAGTCGAATCTGTCCAACGCACATTAATTCGAAGAGCAAACCAGCACCTATCAACAGATCGACACGCAGTGGCTTGGCGAAATTAGGATCAGCCAGTTTTAGAATATTTGGCATTGGCCAATCCTTTGCGTCTAGGCCGAAGTTAGGCTGCATTCCTGTGATTGAGGCAGTGATAATTGCAGAGAGGAAACCGCGATAGCTTTCGTCTTGAGATTGCAGGACGATGTCCACAGCCTTGCTGGATGGTAGAATTGACTCTCCAATACCGGCGATTTGAACGTGAGACGGGGGATCTAACTGCAGCTGATTGGCGAGTCTCGATGTTATAAAGTTAACTTGAGAAGCGGAATGTAAAATGGCACGACATGGAATAAGCGATCCAAAACGGCCCCTGACATATACGATTGCAGTAGCTAGCAGCACGTTTTGGCTAGGCAGAGATTTTTGACTCGAGGGGGGAGGGCTAATTTATTTGCTTGCTACTAGGGCACTTGCAGGATCATGCTGGGTCGATTCCGTGCTCGGCGACGGCAACTCAGCGTCAGCGCCCGACTGCATGTGGAGCAGTGTGTGATGCTTGGCTTGGCAATTTCTACATGCCCCTGACTTGCAGCGTTGCAATGAATGGCCTTTGTTGAGGCAGTTTAGACATAAATGGCGCTTCTTCACCTCCTTGTATCGAGAAAAAACAGGGAGATCTATAAATGCCTGGCATCGGGATATGTAGTGATCGGAGGATTTGCAATACTTGCATGTTGAGCTATTATGATCGTTAATGGAGGTGATTAGGGTGCTAGGTTTACTTTCTCCCACCTGCTGGCTAGGAATTGTTACCATAGCCGATCCCAAATTTTCCAGCATCCGACATCTTGCTTCCAAGAATGAGGCCATGCTTGACCACCGAGGCAATCCTGACGTCGGCAAGTTCTCTTCCCATTTCTCCTTGGTCTTGTGGTCCAATTTCGTGCCTATGATGAAGATCAGCAACCCATCGGAAATCTCCTGCGGGGTCGCCAAGGTCTGAAGTGCACGCAAGTGCGAATTGATTTTATCGCTGAGCGCGCGCAAGCCGATAGCCGAGCCCTTCTCCACCCCTTGCAGCCCGAAAATAGCCTTGACGTGTGCCTGAAAATGTAACAGTTTATTATCGAATCGCAACATTAGTAAATTCAACGCCTTGTCGTAATTCTCCTCAGAAAGTTCCAAGGAACGAATCGTATCCAGCGCAGCACCATCTAGACATCCACGAAGATATTGGAATTTTTCGATGATTGGTATACGATGGTCTTTGTGCACCATTGTCGAAAACATCGCGTTGAATTCTGGCCAATCCATGTAGCTCCCACCGAATCGCGGAAGCTGCAACTCGGGCATTCGAGAACGGCCTATACTATTATAGGCGAACAACGACGAATTCCCCTCGAGAGTATGCCGAGCCGTTGAATTGGCAACATTTACCGTGCGAGCAGCCATCAACTCCCGCGACAGCCTGGACCTAACCTTGACATAAACATTCGAAAAGTCCAGCCTGGCATCATGGGCTAACTGCAGGAAATCCAGCCTTTCAAGGCTCGTTTGAGCGGCATCGAAATCCGCATTCATTCGCTCGATCTGCTCTAAGCGAGCTTGAAGTTCTGCCTCATCTAACTCGGCAAGCTCTTCCTTGGTGAGAAAGCGATCCATGGCCTTTAGTTGGCGCGCGATGGACTCGGCCTTGTGCTTGTAGAAATCTACATCACTCGGCATTGCTGCGTTCGCGACATTGGTAGGCTCAGGTGCTGCCATGTTGAGGTTTTAAAAGAGTCACTCAGCACGACCGAAAAAGACAACCTGTATACGTATAAACGTGGGAACCGAAAGCAAAGGGATTACAGCTAATGCCTTTAGCTGTGCGGCTGTGCGAGCTGTCCGATTCCGCTTTGTACTCCGCTTGTGTGTATTAGTGAGTTCGCTGCACTGCCTACCGCACTGCACTGACCGAATTGTCGCGACAGAGAAATTAATAGCCAGCAATGCGTGTATGTAGGTGTATGTAAGTGTGTTTTAGCACCGAATTGTGCTTAGCCGCCGAAAATTTGCTAGGGCTAACGAATGTCGATCGCGAATGATTATTAATTGACACTGCAACTCAGAGATCACGTCGGGGTCACCAAATTTTATGTGGAGATAATGTTTTTTATCCCCAATCGGCCGACTTATTATTTCGAATTAAATAAAACTCGGCGCAGAAATAAAATTACGATATGTTCTTTAATGCGTGACATCCAAATTGCAAGTGTGGCTTGCCTGCCCTTTACATTGCCGCTCCGATCGCTAAGCGCAGCTTCGCTCGGCCGACGTCGGGAGGCAGACGCAAAGCGGAGATAGCGAAGAGCGAGCTGGCAGAGAGCGTTTAGCAGGGCAAGCAACCGCAGAGCTTTAACAAACAAATGAGTGACATAGACATAAGTAACAAATAAATAAGCGACTGAGGGCCAAGAATTAGGTGCTATTTGGCAAGCAGCTAATCGGCTGGGTTCTGCTCTGAACAAAGACAATGAAGAGAAACTAATATAAGAAGAGGTCCTTTCTTTAAACAAATTAACCTTTATAGAAGGAAAACCCATCCTTCCATTGAAGGAATATAATAAAAAAATATTTTGAAGAAGAAAAAGAAATGAAAAGTGATTCAGTAAAGGTAGAAGGAAGTTTATATAGCTTGGGATCAAAAAATCCTGAGCACGCCGACGAAGAATTATCCGTCAATAGTTTGGGATTCAAATATCCTGAACCCGCCGTCGTTGAATTATCCGACACTAAAAGTTTGAATAGTTTGGGATTAAAGAATCCTGAACACGCCGTCGTTGAATTATCCGACAATGAACAATTTAAAAGTTTGGGATGCAAAAATCCCACACGCGCCGTCGTAGAAATATCCGACATACAAAGTTATGCAAATTCTGAATTGAAAAAAATTAAATTGTATAACACAATAACCTACAAAAAAGACAATTTAGAAAATCTCAGAGAGAAAAAGGTATCTATCATCGAAGAAGACCATGCCAATATAGATTTACAGTTACCGTTCAGAACGGATATAAAAGGACAGATTAACACTGAACATGATATACCGGTATATGGCAAACAGTATCCATACGCTTATTCGGTTAACGATTTCGTTAATAACGAAATAAGTAAAATGATAGATGAAGGTATAATCAGACCTAGTAAAAGCCCATATAATTCACCGGTAATAGTAGTACCAAAGAAGGGAGTAAATGAGGACGGAACTCCTAAGCATAGATAAGTAATAGACTTTAAGAAACTTAATGAAAATACCATACCGGATAGATACCCTATGCAAGATCCTTCAGTAATCCTTGCCAATTTAGGTAAGGCAAAGTATTTCTCGGCCATTGATTTAGATTCAGGTTTCTATCAGATTTTAATGAGGGAATCAGATATTGAAAAAACATCTTTTTCCATTAAGAACGGCAAATATGAATTTCTAAGAATGCCTATGGGATTGACAAACGCTCCCAGGATTTTCCAAAGGGCAATGGACGATATACTTAGAGAAAAAGTTGGGAAAACTTGTCACGTCTATATGGACGATATAATAATATTTTCAAAAACTATAGAACAACATTATAAAGATCTAATTCATATAATACAGATATTCCAAAACGCTAATATGAAAATTTCCCTAGAGAAGTCTAAATTCTTTCAATTGGAAACCAAATTTCTGGGATACATTGTTTCCCAAAATATCATTAAAACAGATCCAGACAAAATCTCCACAATACAAAACTATCCAATTCCTAAAAATATCAGAGAGCTACGTAGCTTCTTAGGACTAACAGGGTATAACAGAAAATTTGTCCGAAATTATGCCACAATTGCCAAACCATTAACAAAATATCTGAGTGGAGTAAATGGGAAAGTTTCACGAAGGGCATCCAAGAAAATATTAATACAGCTAGATGAACCAGCAATTGGAGCATTTAATAATTTAAAGGACAGTTTAATAGCACATATTGAATTAGTACAACCAGATTACAATAAAAAATTCACATTAACCACAGATGCATCGGACATAGCAATAGGTGCAGTTTTGTCGCAAGATGGGAATCCCATAACATTTATTTCTAAAACTTTAAGTAAAACCGAGCAATTATATGCTACTAATAAAAAGGAATTATTAGCTATTGTATGGGCATTAACAAATTTGCGAAATTATTTATACGGAGTGAGTGGAATTGAAATACATACAGATCACCAACCTTTGCCCTTTGCAATGTCGCAAAAAAATCCAAATGTTGAAATGAAACGTTGGTATTACTTCATAGAAAGTTTCACACCAAAAATCATTTATAAGCCAGGCTCATCAACTAACGTAGTAGCGGACGCTTTATCTCGGATTAAAATAAATCATATGACAGATAGTGATGTCGACCAGACAGATTCAGAATCAGACATAAATACTCAGCATTCAGCAGAGAGTAGTTTTGAAAACGTCATTCAAGAGACTAGCAAGCCTCTAAACCAATTTAAACAGCAGCTACTATTAGCGCAAGGGAGATTCACAGTTCATGAGCTAGTAAAAGTTTAAGAAAATACCCGACATATTATTGAATTTGATACGGTTGCCAATCTACTAATCATTTTAAAAGAATTTATTCAGCCTCACTTAACCACAGGAATACACTGCACTTTAGAAGATTTATACCATATCCAAAATAAGCTAAAGGAAAACTTCATAAATAAATTTCTCTTCACGAGAAAGTTCCTCCAAGATGTAGTAAATTCAGAAGATAAAGCTATAATTATAGAAGAAACACATTGCAGAGCCCATAGAGGACAAGACGAAAATTACAAACAAATAACTAAGTTGTATTATTGGCCAAACCTGCACAAAAAATTAAAAGAATATATAAAAAATTGTGAGTTCTGTAACAAAAACAAATATCACAGACACCCTGTAAAAATTCCAATTAGGGAAGCTCCCATTCCAGCAAAAGAAGTAGATCAATTACATTTAGACATATACTATGCCCAAAACCTAACATTCATAGCTTGTATAGATTCTTATTCCAAATACTTGGTGGTCAAGGAAATTAAAAGTAAATTAAACATTGAAAATAAGGTAATGGAAATTTTGCAACACTTTCCGTTAGCAACATCATTAGTGACTGACAACGAACCAAGCTTTACCTCAGCACAATTTAGATCATTCATACAAAGAAGTAACTTAACTATTTATTATGCTGATCCCAGACACAGCACCTCAAATGGTCAGGTAGAAAGGGTACATTCCACACTAACAGAAATAGCGCGGTGCATCAAGGATGAACTAAATCTAACAGATTATTCAGAAATAATAATAAGGGCGGCACTGAAATATAACCTGACGATACATTCAACGTCCAATCAAATGCCATATGACATATTGTATAACAAAATAGAGCACAAAAATAATCCAATATTACTTAAGGAAGCTCAGACCAAAATGCTTAAGCTACATAACAAAGATAGAAGAGAAAAAGATTATAAATTAGGAGAAGTAGTTTATGAAAAGAAATTCGGGGAAAGAAATAATCTTCAATCCCGATACAAAAAGCAGGTAGTTAAGGAAAATCGACCGAATAAAATTGTAATCAATAATAGAAACAGAATTATACATAAAGATAATATTAAATATTAAATATTTTTTCCAGAAAATGTATGCGAATATACTTATACTGACTTTTGTTATATTGACGACTTCGGAAGTAATTGACTATACGCATAGTGACTATCTATTGCTCAAAGACGACAGAGACGTTTACACTTATGAAACATACGCTGAACTTTTCCATATTACTAATTTGAGTTTTTATAGAAAGATAATTGATATAGAATCCAAATATGTCAACAAATCAATTAATTCAGACGATGAGTGGGAAATATCAATGGACTTAAGTCTTTTAAAATTAATGATTTCAGAATTAGTTCCAAAACGGAATACAAGGGGAATTAATGAATTAGGTACCATTTGGAAATGGATAGCAGGCAGCCCTGATCATGACGACTTTTTGAAAATACAAAATAAAGTAAATGAATTAACTGAAAATAATAATAAACAATTTGTAATAAATTCCAAATTTTTTAAAGAAATTGAATTGCTCTCAAATTCATTAAAAAATGTCATCTTCAATGAAGAAACCATACTGAGAAAGCATCGTTTAAAATTAATAAACCTTTGACCTACTAAATTTAGTTGATACCATAACCCTCTTAGAAGTAAACATTTTCAGTACAAAAATTTTAAATAAAAACGAAATAGAGGACATTTATAAGCATGAAAAACATCCTGTTGAACTGTCTGATCTGCTGGACATTGCAACGGTTAAAATAATTCGAAATGCAGATTTAATAATCATTTATATAAAATATCCTCAAATTAAAAATATTTGCAAGTTTTACCATGCAAGAGCCATCTCACAAAATGATGGAATGTTAGTTATAAGTGAAAGAGTTTGTGAATGTAAGGAGAAATACTATTTAATGAATAATTTTAAAAGTGAAACTTTTAACAATTACGCACAAATAAATTTAAAGAAGACCTGTTTTACCAATTTACTTAATGGCTTTAAAGCCAACTGCACTAAAAAAAGGGAAAAAACAAAGAAATAGACATCATTCAGGATGGTGCCATATTAGTTTCAGGCAAAAATACCGTAGACAATACTACTTTGTTAGGTTCGTATCTCCTTATATTCAACAACACAATTTTAATAAATAAAATAACCCACATAAATGATAAGGGTAAAATTCTAAGATATATATCGCATCATAGATATAGCGATTTTGAATTAGTTGATTATATACAATCGAATGATAAGCAATTTTCTTTTGATAATGTTAATATTTTAAATCCCCTTATAACATTAGGTAATACGGTAATGTTATTTTACTTCGGCTATAAATAAACCAAATTTGTACTTATTAAATCAATAAGAATACCGTCAGAAGAAATAGTGGAAAGCAGCATTCAAATACTGTCAGAAGAAATTAAAGCTCTATCAGAACTTCAAAATGTATCGGGACGAAACATTTCAGAATGGGGGGAGTTTGCCCACACCCGGCTTCTCATAAACAATCTCACACCCGGCTTTCTGCAGATCCTGCACTTTAGGCATTTTACAGTTCTCTCTTTGGATGACGAAATCCAATACTCGGGATGGCGAAATCAATTGAAATGTTTATAGAAAAACTATTCCCGAAAGGTATCGAAGATGCAAAGATCAAAAAGTTCAAGTCAGTCTTGATCCAGAAGCGACACCGAAAAGTCGAGCTGAAAACTAAGATCCCGCAAACCCTTTGTCCGGAATCCTTTGTGACCCTCAACTTAAATCTATATCTGTAAACTTAGAAGTTAAATAAAAACTTTTTAAAAACGCAATCCGCTACCGCAGTTATTTAATTTGCATATAGACGTTGGCCTGGCCTGGTCCTTCGAAACAATGCAATGCGGTTAGTTCATGTTGCCCCTCGACCCACACACCACACACCGTACTCCCGTCTTTAAGTAAAACTCACTTTATGGGCTGGGCTGGTCTGGGCTGGTCAGAGGGAAAAGGAAAAAGGATCCGCAAACGGACGCTCGTCCGTAATTTCAATTTCGGTCTAAGCACCTTTGACGGATGGGTGGCCAAATTGGGTTGCGTTGGTTCTTTCTGTTGGGTTTCTGGGTGATTATGGAGTTGTTGCCGATAAGCTTTTTTTCTTTGGTTGAATTGGAGCGGGGACACCGTAATGAGGGGCCAGGTCTTTCTGCTCCGGCTCCTTCCTCAGGCAGCACTTCAAACGGCTAATCAAAGCTGGCATTGGCCCGAAATTCAAAACGAGCCCGAGCAGATGTAGGGATGGAATAAATGGAGATGGAGGAGGGCATCCAGCAACAACGACCACCCGACGACTATTGTCTGGTACTTAAAGAACCTGCTTAAAAATATTTAATTACCACAAACCGTCAAAATTAATTATGACAGCTGTCAGTTGAGTGTGGCGAAGCCGAAGCCGACGCCGAAGTTCAGCTCGAAAAAAGAGCCAAAGTCTGAATATGAAGAAGAAACGACTGTCTAGCTGAATAAATTTTGAGAAATGAGCAGAGACAATGACAATGAGCACAACGAATGATCGTGATGAAATGGGTCAAGCATACTACGAGTAAATATGACAACTGGTCGGGAAAAGCATGACAGAGGCGTGGGCAGCTCCGAGCAGGTTGACGTTGACGTTGACCGCAAAGAAATAAGGTGTTTCTTTGAACCAGTTTTTCGATATATTCTGTAACAATGTTGAATGAAGCCATCTCTCCATCTGTGAATTAAATTGGACGCAGCTATGGGGATATGTTCTGGGCGCTGACCATCACTGTGCTATTCCATTCATTCCGCCCAACTGTCTGCATGACCACTCATGACGTATGCAGCTAGATTATGCGCCGTTCGCAGAGCCCAATTGTCGTGCATAATATCGGAATATGTTTGCCTGCTAAGGCCGTGGCTCCATGCGGTGCGGAGTGCTCCGGAGTGATGTGATGTGGTGTGGGTACGGGGCCAGGTCTAGGTCCACACATGAGGCATGAGGACTGCCTGTCCGCACGGCTGGACGGCGGTTATAAATGGATGTCTGTTAAGTGCGCAAATCGCCAGCGAAGCGTGGGCTGAGGTCGAGGTCTAGTTGGGCGTGTGCCACGCCTACGGAGGTAAAATAACACAGCTGCAATGCGGGCGCCTCTCTCTGGCACTCTCTTTGACTCTCTCCTTCTGTTTGGACTTCCGCTTAGCAGAATGCTGGCCCAAAGACGATACCATTGAGCATTTGCATTTGACGCTGTCTGACTGTTTGTATGTAGCTCTCTCTCTATCTGTCCATACCCTCTCTTTCTTTCCACATTAGTGTCTCTCTTTCCATCTTGCTCTCTCGTTTTTTCCTTTTTATACTCGTAAAGTGCAAGGGTATATTATTTTCGTGCAAATGTATGGTACAGGCACATGGATTCGTGGACTACTTATAGGCATGCTGTCATGCCAGAAAGCCCTGTAGCATCCTCAATCGTATAGTATTATTAGCATTATACAATACGAATATATACCGACGTGACAGAATTCATATTGATCGGATTTACATTTCAACAAAAAACGAGGGGGAACGTTGTGAGTTGCTGCGGACACCGCAACTCTACGGTTATACCCGATACTAAGTCAGTATGGGTCTCCTCCGGCAGACGCCGCTAATATTAAACGACACGACAAAGAGTGCGTGCGAGAGAGACAGAAAATCAGTCTGAGCGTGACGTCGGGCGCTGCGTAGCCACTGCAAATTGATTTGTTCCTATTGGCTATAAAAATGATCCGATCTGATCCAGATTCAGCAGTCTAATAGATATGGTCATTATCTATGATTCTGCGTTTTTAGTTTTCTCGAATGTGCAATATTGTGGATGCAACAGTATTTCGTCCTTTGTGTGGGCGGAAGGGGGTGGGGCGAAACTTTGAGATACACGTTTTATAGTAAGACCTAACAGGAGTGCGGATACCAAATTTGGTTACTCTAGCCTTAATAGTCTCTGAGATTTCTGAATATCCCCAGATTTTCGTCCTTTGCGGGGGCGGAAGGGGGTGTGTCGAAATTTTGAAACAAACTCGTCTCGGTCCGATATATTAGGAGTGTGGATACCAAATTTGGTTGCTCTAGCTTTTGTAGTCTCTGAGATCTAGGCGCTAATGTTTTACTCTCAGCAAAGCCGCCTATGCTACGTGTGTGTTAGAGAGAGACAGGGCGAGAAAAAATGAAATTGTTTTCTTGATGCTGGCTATAATAATAATACGATCCAATTCAGATTCCGCAGTCTTAAAGATATGGTCATTTTTTACAATTCTACGTTTTTAGTTTTCTCGTATCGTCGAAATTATGGATGCCACAGATTTTCGCCCTTTGTGGGGGCGGAAGTGGGCGGGGCAAAATTTTGAAATATTCTTGTAGCAGTGACATATCACAGAAGTCTGGATCCAAAACATCGTTGCTCTCGCTCTTATAGTCTTTGAGCACTAGGCGCTGAAGGGGACGGACAGACGGACAGACGGACGGACGGACAGACGGTCAGACAGACATGGCTCAATCGACTCGGCTATTGATGCTGATCAAGAATATATATACTTTATGGGGTCGGAAACGATTCCTTTTGGACGTTACACACATCCACTTTTACCACAAATCTAATATACCCCAATACTCATTTTGAGTATCGGGTATAATAAGTTCCTAACTAAGTATGTTCCCGGGATTGAGGTATTTATAAGTCGGAGTCGCCATTACATATTCCTACTTTCATCCATAGAACTATGTTCCAGGGCCCACGCATTGCTCAATTAAATGAGACCGGGGCTGGGGGGAGCCCGCCCTACCTGTGCCTGTGTCTACCCCTAGCCCTGCGTTTTGTGCGTAATTATGATAAGAAAAGTTTTTACTTAGGCCTACCTCTCTACTCTACTCTCTACCCTCGATCCCTTCCCCTTATCCACTACTCTTCTCCAAACATCTGCCCCCCTCCATTCGTGTACGCACTGCCGCCTTGAACCTTTTGCCAGCCTATTATTTTTGTTGACTACCGTTCCCCCCGTTCTTTTGTTCTTGTTCTTGTTGTTTCTATAATGATATACTACCTCTCCACGAAGTTGAATGTTGGATGGTGTTGGTACTTGGCCTGGCTTTTGTTGTTTTTGTTTGAATTTGACATGGTAATTAACCCGCAACGCTCGACTTTGCCCAACGAATTCAGCTCACAGTTCGGAGCACAGGTGTGGGTGTGCCCTGTATCTACATATTTAAGCACTGGTATTTGTGCGTGTGTCTGTGTGTGTTTTGCCTCTTCCTTTAATTAATCAAAAATTCCGGCTCAATTTTGTTAATTTTGCTAGTGACACTAAAAAATTGGTTTAAGTTAATGATTTAAATAATTAGACGATATATAACGAGGGGGAACGTTGTGAGTTGCTGCGGACACCGCAACTCTACGGTTATACCCGATACTAAGTCAGTATGGCTCTCCTCCGGCAGATGCCGCTAATATTAAACGACACGACAAAGAGTGCGTGCGAGAGAGACAGAAAATCAGTCTGAGCGTGACGTCGGGCACTGCGTAGCCACTGCAAATTGATTTGTTCCTATTGGCTATAAAAATGATCTGATCTGATCCAGATTCAGCAATCTGATAGATATGGTCATTATCTATGATTCTGCGTTTTTAGTTTTCTCGAATGTGCAATATTGTGGATGCAACAGATTTTCGTCTTTTGTTTGGGCGAAAGGGGGTGGGGCGAAATTTTAAGATACACGTTTTATAGTTAGATCTAACAGGAGTGCGGATACCAAATTTGGTTACTCTAGCTTTAATAGTCTCTGAGATTTTTGAATATCCCCAGATTTTCGCCCTTTGCGGGGGCGAAAGGGGGTGTGGCGAAATTTTGAAACAAACTCGTCTCGGTCCGATATATTAGGAGTGTGGATACCAAATTTGGTTGCTCTAGCTTTTGTAGTCTCTGAGATCTAGGCGCTAATGTTTTACTCTAAGCAAAGCCGGCTATGCTACGTGTGTGTTAGAGAGAGACAGGGCGAGAAAAAATTAAATTGTTTTCTTGATGCTGGCGATAATAATAATACGATCCAATTCAGATTCCGCAGTCTTAAAGATATGGTCATTCTCTACAATTCTACGTTTTTGGTTTTCTCATATCTTTAAAATTGTGGATGCCACAGATTTTCGTCCTTTGTGGGGGCGGAAGTGGGCGGGGCGAAGTTTTGAAATATTTTTGTAGCAGTGACATATTACAGAAGTCTGGATCCAAAACATCGTTGCTCTAGCTATTATAGTCTTTGAGCACTAGGCGCTGAAGAGGACGGACAGACGGACGGACGGACAGACGGACAGACAGACAGGGCTCAATCGACTCGGCTATTGATGCTGATCAAGAATATATATACTTTATGGGGTCGGAAACGATTCCTTCTGGACGTTACACACATCCACTTTTACCAAAAATCTAATATACCCCAATACTCATTTTGAGTATCGGGTATAAAAATTAGCGATAACAATTTAAAACAAATTTGGTAGCAAACTCCATGGGCCAATCTCGTCAGAGGAACAAACAAAGGCCAAATATTTTATACTCTTTATAAATAAAAGATTATATATATACATATGTATTGCTATATAGATATCTGTTGTATCTTGAAACTTGAACTCAATCAGTACACAATTCCAACTGTCCCTGACATAATCGACAATTCTCTACAGAAAAAGATCGACTCGACTCAAATGTGCGGACTATATAAAGCATAATTTAATGAATTAATGGACAGAATCTGTATTCAACTGTGCGTTCTCAGCGTGGGCAACTGATTTCCACTTGTGATATTCAAAGCCGAGCTGCGAACGAAACCGCATAACCGAAATAGATACAGATACAGATACAGAAACAGATGCAGATACAACAATGTTGATTTTTATACCCGCCCGTCCGTCCGTCCGTCCGTCTGTCCGTCTGTCCGTCCCCTTCAGCGCCTAGTGCTCAAAGACTATAAGAGCTAGAGCAACGATGTTTTGGATCCAGACTTCTGTGATATGTCACTGCTACAAAAATATTTCAAAACTTCGCCCCGCCCACTTCCGCCCACACAAAGGACGAAAATCTGTTGCATCCACAATATTGCACATTCGAGAAAACTAAAAACGCAGAATCATAGATAATGACCATATCTATCAGATTGCTGAATCTGGATCAGATTGAATCATTTTTGTAGCCAAAAGCAAGAAATCAATTTGCAGTGGCTACGCAGCGCCCGACGTCACGCTCAGACTGATTTTCTGTCTCTCTCGCACGCACTCTTTGTCTTGTCGTTTAATATTAGCGGCGTCTGCCGGAGGAGAGCCATACTGACTTAGTATCGGGTATAACCGTAGAGTTACGGTGTCCGCAGCAACGTTCACAACGTTCCCCCTCGTATTAATTGAATTTGCGCTCAGGGACTTTTCGAAAGTGTTATATTGTTTGTCGTGCTGTTTGTATTTTTATTTATTATTTATTTATTAAATTAACAAATTATCTGTTAATAATGGTACTTAGTTACTAAAGGCGGAAAAAGATAAGTTAAAAGTTAGCTAAATTTAAATGATTATAAATATTGCATGCAATTAGTTTAAGAGATAGTTCAGGGGATAGGGTTTGACAGAGGGAGTTATAATTATGGCATAAAACCCTAAAAGGTTTATGATCAGCATAATTAGACCTACATATGGGTAGACGGATAGGCCTAAAAGTACGGGTAGGTCTAGATGGAACGGCCAAGTCAATCTGACCCAAGAGAGTTTGGGAGTCAACAGTCCCAAAAAGGAGCTTGTGCACGAACATTACGCCATTGCATATTCTGCGATGGTGCAACGACGGCAGGTCAATAAGATTTAGCCTATTCCGGTAGGGTGGCAAGATTCTACCCGAGTCCCAGTTAAAGTTCCGAAGGGCAAAAATTAAAAATTGCTTTTGCACGGATTCAATAACAGCCTGCTGCTCTTTATACTGCGGGCTCCACACACAAGAACAGTACTCCAATATAGGACGTACTAACGAGATGTACAATTGTTTCGTAACGTACGGGTCGTCAAACTCCTTGGACCAACGCTTGATGAACGCTAAAACACCCTTAGCTTTATTTACAGTTGCAGCTATATGGGTGTTAAAACACATCTTATGATCAAAAAGGACTCCGAGGTCATTTGAACTCGAAATTCGCTCAAGGACATGATTTCCTAGAACACATGGGAAAAAAAATAAGGAGCGCGACGGTAAAATGTCATAAGTTTGCATTTGGTTCAGAAAAAGAAGATTAGTTGAACACCACAATAGGAGTTCACTTAGATCAAGATCAAGAAAGACAGATTTTGACATCATCAGCATACATTAGTGTAGTAGAGTATGTTATAACTTGAGGAAGGTCATTCACAAATAAAACGAGAGGGAACGTTGTGAGTTGCTGCGGACACCGCAACTCTACAGTTATACCCGATACTAAGTCAATATGGCTCTCCTCCGGCAGACGCCGCTAATATTAAACGACACGTCAAAGAATGCCTGCGAGAGAGACAGAAAATCAGTCTGAGCGTGACGTCGGGCGCTGCGTAGCCACTGCAAATTGATTTCTTGCTTTTGGCTACAAAAATGATTCAATCTGATCCTGATTCAGCAATTTGATAGATATGGTCATTATCTATGATTCTGCGTCTTTAGTTTTCTTGAATGTGCAATATTGTGGATGCAACAGATTTTCGTCCTTTGTGGGGGCGGAAGGGTGTAGGGCGAAATTCTGAGATATACGTTTTATAGTGAGATCTAACAGAAGTGTGGATACAAAATTTGGTTACTCTAGCCATAATAGTCTCTGAGATTTGTGGATGCCTCAGATTTTCGTCCTTTGCGGGGGCGGAAGTGGGTGTGGCGAAATTTGGACACGAAACGGTCAAGGTCCGATATCACAGAAGTGTGGATACCAAATTTGGTTGCTCTGGCTCTTATAGGTTCTGAGATCTTTGAACTCATATTTTGCAATTGGCAAAACCGACCATGAAACCTGTGTGTTAGAGAGAGACAGAGCGAGAAAGAATGAAACTGTTTTCTTGATTCTGGCTATAATAATTATACGATCTGGTTAAGATTTTACACTCTATAATATATAGTCATCCTCTACGATTCTGCGTTTTTGGTTTTATCGTATCTTTAAAAATGTGGATGCCACAGATTTTCGTCTTTTGTGGGGGCGGAAGTGGGCGGGGCGAAGATTTGAAGTATTTTTGTAGCAGTGACATATCACAGAAGTCTGGATCCAAAACATCGTTGCTCTAGCTCTTATAGCCTTTGAGCACTATGCGCTGAAGGGGACGGACAGACGGACAGACGGACGGACGGACAGACGGACAGACGGACGGACGGACAGACAGACATGGCTCAATCGACTCGGGTATTGATGCTGATCAAGAATGTATATACTTTATGGGGTCGGAAACGATTCCTTCTGGACGTTACACACATCCACTTTTACCACAAATCTAATATACCCCAATACTCATTTTGAGTATCGGGTATTATAAACAGAAGCGGGCCCAGATGACTTCCCTGTGGCACACCTGAAGTAACATTAACAGTATTTGAATAAGCAGAGCATGGTTCACAGAATCGAATGCCTTGCTGAAGTCCGTAAAAACTACATCCGTCTGCAAACCAATTTGAAAACCACGGTGGATTAGGTTAGAAAACTCAAGAAGGTTAGTCGATGTTGAACGATGTCTGAAAAAACCGTGTTGCGACGGAGATATCAAGCTGCAACAAAGATGTTGCAGTTGCCGGGTGACCAGGAACTCAAGAAGCTTCGGGATGGCGGAAAGCTTTGCGATACCACGATAGTTTTCAATGTTTGATCTTGAACCTTTTTTGTGAAGCGGAATGATGTAGGACTCATTCCAAATTACTGGCAGACAAGACTGTTCCAAGGAGAGGTTGAAGAGAAAGGTCAAGGGTTTGCAAAGGGACTGGGCACAGTGTTTTAAGATGCAACTTGGTACCTTATCTGGACCCGCAGAAAACGATATGTCCATAGTCGACAAACCTTCCAGAACAACGCTTTCCTCGAAAAAGGGCAGAAAAATGCTGTTAGCTTGAGGTAGCTGGTACTGATACGGAGTGGATGCGTTGTAAATATGAGACGAGTACGTTGTTTGGAAAAAGTTAGCGAATAAATTTGCAATACCACCAGCAGAAGCTTCTGTTTTGTTCTGGTAATGAAGGGACGGAGGAAAAACATTTGACTTGCGCTTAGAGTTAACGAACGAATAGAATTTTTTAGGATCACTACGAAAGTTACTACTACATTGTGAAAGGTAATGATTATAACACTGACTATTGACGGCAAGGAACAGAGAGCGAGCGGAGGAGTATAGAGCTAAGGCCAACGTGGAGCCCGACTTCTGGTACTTTTTATAGAGCCGGGATTTATTATTTTTTAAGTATGACAAATACTTGGAGAACCAGGGAGGCTTGGACGATACAGGTACAGTGATATCTGGAACAAACGTATTAAGGGCGGAGTAAATAGAACTATAAAACGAGTTAACAGTTGCATCTATGTTCGGTAATGAATAAAGAAACGACCAATCAACACGCGAGAGATGTAGATCTAAATCGATAAAGTTTGTTTTGCGAAAACACTTTATGTGACAAGGAGCCATGGAACTGTCAGCACCTCCAGATTGTGTACACTCCAGTGATATCAACAAAGTTGGATGGTAAGGATCTTCAGGGAGAGATATTGGGCTTGCTCTAGATACCGTAGCAAGAGAACCATCGTTAACAAAAACGAGGTCAAGATGTCTGTCCCTAATGTTTTTAACGGCATTAATTTGGACAAGGGAAATATCCGTTAGCCCATTGATAAAGTCATTATGGCAATTGGGAAACAACAGGTTAGCGTCATCACAAGGCAGCCAAGAAAGAAATGGGAGGTTAAAGTCCCCCATGACAATAATTCGATCATTGCACACTAATGCAGAAACAACAGTATTAATTGCTGAGAGGTGGTGTAAGTAAAGCTCAGCATCAGACCTGGGAGGAATGTAAGAGCAGGTTAAATAGAAAAATGCGGAGCCAACACGAACTTTGACTGCGACAAATTCAATTCCATGAATGTTACTGAATGGGAATAACTCAGATGAGAAAACAGATTTAACTGCAATCAGAACCCCACCTGCAAAAGATGGGCGGTCCATTCTATAAATAGTGTAACTATCAATGAAAATTTCATGATCATTGACAGAGGAGTTAAGCCAGGTTTCGGTAAACGCGATGGCATCGAAATCAAAGGACGCGCTATTAGTATGAATTTGACGCAATTTTCCCAGCAAACTGCGAACGTTCTGATAGTGCATGGAAAAATAGTACATCAGTTTTTTGGAGCATGTTCGGTAATTCTTGGATTCGAGTTCGAATCTTTGAGAAGGAACTCATGCACAATTGTATGCTCAGGCCATATTGACGGTTCTAGAGAACAGGATAGTAAAGAATCAGGGAGAAGAATTTTAAAGGATGATATGTTGCGCTTATGTTTAAATGTAAATTTAGTCACAACTATATCAACAGGCGAAGTGTTAAGTCTAGCGGAAAGATGTTGTTTAACATCCTCCGTTGTGGCCTCAGGAATAAGACGAGAAACAAATATTGCTTTCCGAGGGACCACTGCTCTAAGTTGAAGTCCCGAGCGAGATCGAGATTGTGGAGCCACTCCCAAAAGAGATCTCGGTACAAGGGCAGAGGAATTGGCAGCAATGGCTGTAACAGGAATTGGAGTAGGAATTGAAGCAGGAATTGGAGCAGGAATTGGAGCAGGAATTGGCAAGACGTCGTCTGCAAGCAGCACACCCGCACTAGGAGCACTCACCGCTTCAGAAGTGACGGCCACAGAAACTGCAGGGATGGGATTGATGCTGTTGGGAAGTTGGGTGCTCGAAGGAAGCAAATTGCTCGGTGTAAAGAACTCCGGAGCCACCGTTGGCGGATTTACAGACAACGGCGTGGAATGACTACACGGAAATGCTTCCGATGGATGAAGGTGGGAGGCAGGCGTACCAATCGGATTAGGTTGCAAGAGATTGGTATCATTATGCGGAATTTTCCGTCTAGGCGATTCGCTCAAGAGTTTGAGCCCAAGAAACTGTGATTCAAGGGCAAGAAATTTCTCGTTGAGAGCCACAAATTGTTTCCGGACATCCAGAAACCCAGTTCGAGTCTGTCTCATAAATGTGCGCATTTCGGCCTCAATCTCCCGACAAGCCAGACATGACCAAGACAGGCCCATGCGTTTCGAGATCAGATCATTCAGCCGTCCAAGATTTCCACCACCAGCACATTTTATATGGGCAAAATTGTCGCACAGCCAGCAGCTAAGAAATGAATCACCAATGATAACACCACCGAATTCATATTTCTTTGCACTACAAACGATTGCCATTATTGACAGCAGTAGAATCACTGTGCACGAATAATAAAAGAACGGAGTGAGATCGCAGGTAAAGTAGGAGAGCAGACAGCAGAGCGAGCCATACAATCAGCTGCAGCGGCAATAATTCAAAGCAGATGATCCAACGAAGTGCAGAAAACGAGCAGTAAACTCACCAAAGCAGAGACACAAAAGAAAAGTCCACAGAGAGGGAGAGTATAGGCCATCCAGAGAGAGTGAGAGCAACAATGCGAGCAGCCCGCTTATGCTCACGAGAGAGTGTGGGCGATGCAAACGCTGATGCGCGAGAACAGTGCACACCGAAGAAGCGATAACGAAAAGCAGACTGGGCAATAACAAATTGCCTGCACGAGTCCGATGTGTTACGTTGCAATATTGAATTTATATTAAACATTTGTTTACAAACAAAACACTGGTGGTTAACACAAAGTAGAATCAAATTAAAGAGATGCGATAATATATCAAAACAAAGTCACAACAATGTTGTATGATATTTAGGCAAAGGGCGGAGAATGCGGGAGCAAGAAAAAAACACAACCGGCTTAAGCAAGAGCTAGAAGCAAATTTACGAATTTGATTTATATTTGTAGGGGTCGCGGAGTACCTGTCGCCTGTCGTTTGTTATTCAGGTTTTTGTTGTTGTTTTTTGTTTCTGTCACGCCGCTTGCTAAACAAATAAAATTTTAATTTTTCTACCACGGGGGGTCAATTCTGTTTCAATTTGGTGGTTTTTGTTATCCCGTCTCCTCACTTATGCATGCCTGGCCCAATCTTGGCGGATTCACATCCCATGGCGCCAGCTTCCCTCGACAGAGCAGTTCGGATCGTTCGGTATGGAGATTCACCACTCCATTGGAGAAAAGTGGAGTGGAATGAAGCTCCGCTTCCTCCCCGGTGGGCAGAGGGCAACGGGCAACATTTCTGATTTTTATTGAGGTGTCACAATGGCTGGGCCAACAACTCTGTTGAAAAATTGATTTCTTATTGAAATTGAGTTTTTTAGTTCGGGCCCTTTGGAATATGCCTTATTTTTGTGGAGGTAAGATTAAACCCCGCAAGTCGTTTGAGGAGGCGCCGAAATCGTAATCAAAATCATAAAAAGCGATGAGATGGAAACAGCGTTAGGGAAAATGTTGATGGAACCGTTTTAATTGCTCTACCTGCTCGTTGAGGAAACTCGAAAGAAAAGGAAAAGCATAGAATAGAAAAGAACAGAAGATAAAGCAGACGACAGCAATTATCAATTGTGTTCCTCTCGGATGACATAAATTCTTGAATATAATAAAAGTAGGAGATTTTGTTTCGGATTATTTATGATTCCATGCTGATTTCTGATTTGCTTTTAGTGTGGGTTTTATATAATTCTTTCAGTATGACGATGACTCCTCTGATAGATGCAAGTGGGAGGCGGATCCGAAGATGATCGAAGGAAGATGGTGACTTCTCCTGTGTGAAACTCTATAGCCGCAATCCACGAAACACTCTGCTCCATCCCGCTCGCTCACATAAATGAATAACAAATTTAATACAAATATATATTTCTGTTCGAATCTGCACGACCCATCATTAATCACAGCTTGAAAGTATTTCCATTCCGACTGCGACTGCGACTGCCTCTGTCTATCTCTGTCATTTCACAGTGACTCCGATGGGCCACCACGAATTATATCTGTTCATAATTATTGGGGTTTCTTCTCCTCTGGCAGACAGCACCGTTTTTCGTTCGTTTTAATTATTTGCCTGGCTTGCAGAGGCATAAATATTCGAGTAAGCCGGCGCTCTCTGTGGCTTTTTGGCACGCGATGTTGCTGGCACGTACGGTTGCCAGTTGGTTGGTGGTTCAGCGTTTTGTATTGGGGCTTTTCTTCGCGCTGGGTTTCCACAAATGTCAAGCCCTTTGCCTAGATATTGGGTCAATATGTCAGTCGTTTGCATGTTTCGTGTGGCCCGAGACATGCATTAATTATGTAGATAACTGGCGACCGCATGGGTCCCCAGAAAGAGAGAACTACAAATGTAGAAAATCCGAGCCTAACCAAACCAGTTGCCCGACCAAACTCATATGCAGAGCTGGTGACCCACACAAGACTCCCTGCAACGTGTAAGAGTGTAGTATGTATGGTGTGTTAGATAGTTTAGGTGTCGGCTTAGGCCGGCTGCTTCGCGTTAGCAGTATTCGAATTTGTGGCACTGCGGCACGTCAGATTCGAAAGTTCAGACAGCAGCTAGAACCAGATGCTGCAAGGCGACAAGGCGACAAAACGACAAGGTGGTGCGCCCCGTTTGCCGAATCATGATATACCAAATGTCAGTGCAGTTGCAAGTATCTAAACACATATCCAGCAGCCGAACCGAACCGAATCGAGAGAGTGGCAAATGCATTGTGTCCGCGCTGGAAACACGGCTTTTATTAATTACCTCGGACATGAACACAGACGTTGTATCTACATTTGTTAAGCATATAAATTATTGAGTTATCTCCGCCCGGCTTTCGGCTCTCGGCTAGGGGAAAATTTATTTGACTGCAACGCCATGTTTTCATTTTGTCTCAGCCTAATGTCGATTGAGACTTTTCCTTGGCTTCGATGGACAGAAGAGGGAAATTTATGTGCAGGTCACTCCGATATTTTGTCTTCTTATAAAGTGAACATTATTTGAATATTTTTCACTTTCGAGTCTCGGAAAGTGTTGTTTTTGGGCGATAACATAACACTTTTAAACTGGAAATGATGAAGTTGATGGATTGATGATTCTGCCTTTCCTCTCACAATCTTTGATTTCTAAATTGAACTCTTACAGAGTATATGTAGCCGAAAGAAGCTCATTAGTAGAATCGAGAATAATTTTCAAAGGAATCAACATTGTCAACTGTTTGAAGTCTGCCCTTTGGGTATTTATTACATGTGGCCCCAGATTTTCCGTAGTTGTACTTTAGTCCAGGACGCCAGGTTTTATTATAATTAGTCTTTATTTATGAATATTATTTAAGATTAGTTATGATTACAACGGTCGCTGTGCTTTAAGTATATTTTGATTAATACAGATATTTGCGCTCGTAATTTGCGTGTGGCTGAGTGAGACTTTGGCACCGAATTAAATGTCGATTAAATGGCTGTGTTCTCTCCTCTCTTTGTTCGACGGCCGCTTCTAGTCTCTCTCTCTGTTACTTCCTCTGTTATCTCTACAGACTCTGTTGCTCTCCCACCAAATCCCACATTCGGCTCTCCTGACATAGAGTTCGCCCCGAACTCCTTCATAAATTCGGCCACCGTAGATGTTTTAAAAGGGCCTTCTCCTTCACCCACTCTTTCTACGTCATACCGGCCGTGCTTGTGAATCTTGACCACCTTATAGGGCCCTAGAAACTTTCCCCTCAACTTCAATCCAACATCATATTGGGTCCGCCTGATTGCAACTAAGTCATTGATCTTGTACGGCTTTTCATCCTTTCTCTTTTTATCAAAGGCTCGCTTATTTTCTTCCTGCAACGACTGAATATT
This sequence comes from Drosophila miranda, assembly GCF_003369915.1. NCBI lineage: Eukaryota > Metazoa > Arthropoda > Insecta > Diptera > Drosophilidae > Drosophila > Drosophila miranda. The sequence goes on from NW_022881614.1 coordinate 29,796,845, forward strand.
GTCCCTAGCCTCTTTCCTTAACTGCTCACGATCTTCGTCTAGCTCACCTATGAGAGACTGCTGTACCAATTCTCTCAATTCAGCTATGTCAGTTATACGCATGTCTACTCCTGTTAGGAGCTTAAATGGGGCGACTTTGGTACTCCTAGGTTCGACATTGTTAATTATCTGTTGCACTCTACCCACGTGCCTATACCAATTTCCTGGATTTTCTAAGCTCATCTTTGACAGCATCGGTACTACTATTTTGTGCATTTTCTCGACCTGTCCATTGCCTCTAGGTACGCCTGTAGCTATTAACAAATGTTGTATCTTCTGCTTGTCACAGTACTCTTTGAATAAGTGCGATGTGAAAGCTGCGCCACGATCAGTGACAATTCTGAATGGGTTACCAAATGATACTGCTTGCCTTTCTAAACAGTTCAGCACCTCCTCTACTCCGGTACTACGTGTGGGGTACAACCAAACGAATTTTGAAAATTCATCAACAGCTACCAAAATGTGATTATATCTTTTCTTTGTAATCTCCATCGGCCCGACGTGGTCTAAGTGATAGGTAACTAATGGTTTATCCCCCTTGTCAATGGGAGTTAGGTACCCTTCTTGCCTGCCCGCTTTTGTATTAACTAAGATACACTGCACGCAACCGCCTACCACTCTTTCTACTTTATTTCTTAGTTTAGGGATAAAGTAAGATTTCTCTACCAGATCCTGTGTTTTCTTCACCGAAAAATGTCCCTGCCTGTGGGCGATCTGTATTATTTCGGTTTCCATTTGAGATGGAACAACTATTAACTCTCGGCTTAGATCTTTGAATAAGATTTGGTTTGCCATATAATAATCCTCGTATCCCTGCTTTTCCACCAGAATTTTGACCACCCTTGTCCATTCATCTGCACACTGCGCATCCCTAAGCCTGTGCATAACACTCTCTGTTAATACGTAACAAGCAACTCGACTGAGAGCGGCTACGTGTCGCATCTTCGATCCTGAACGATGTTCTATTTCGTAATCGTAGTCCTGCAGATACATTGCCCACCTAGCTACTCTTAATGGAACGTCTTTCATTTTCATCGTCATGGCAAACGCGTTACAGTCCGTAATGATTTTAAATTTCAGTCCGAGAAAATACACACGCCATTTAGTCAATGCTCCTATTACTGCTAGCACTTCAAGTTCGTATGAATGATAGTTTTCCTCACATGGCTTTGTTTTCTTACTCATATACATCACTGGGTGCAGCTGACCATCTTCTGGATCCTTTTGTAACAAGACAGCCCCAAAACCTAACTTAGAAGCATCCGTGTGTATCTCCGTAGATAATTTAGGATTGTACAATCGTAAAACTGGTTTCCTAGTGAGAGCGGCTTTCAATTGCTCGAATGCTAATCGCTGCAACTCCTTGAACTCGAACTTACCATCCTTTCTCAACAAATCCGACAATGGCCTGGCTATGACTGCGTATCCTTCAATTAATTTCCTGAAATAAGAAGTCAGCCCAATGAATCGTTGTATAGCTTTTTTATCCTTTGGGATCGGAAAGTTTGCTACGCACTGTGTTTTCTCCTTACCGGGGGTTATGGTACCATTTTCTATAACATACCCCAAGAAATCTACCTTACTTTGCAAAATTTGACCTTTACTCCAGTTTATCTACAAACCATTCTTTCTTGTCACTTCTAGCACTCTTTTCAACTTCTGTAAGCCTTTCTTAACATCCTTACTTGGTATAATGACATCATCCATATATACTACAGCGTCACCCTTCTGAATCAATTCTCTCATTACCGCAACTATGAAACGTGTGAAGATTGCTGGCGAATTCGAAATCCCAAACGGTACAAATAGGAACTCATATTGTCCTTTCTGCGTTACAAATGATGTATACTTTTGTGACTGAACTTCAACTGGTACGTGGAAATAACCGTTAGTCAAATCTAATGTCGTAAAAATCAAAGCTCCTTGCAATTTCTCAATAACATCCTTCATCTGTACCATCGGAAAGTTATCTCGCACTATTTTCTCATTTAACTTGCGATAATCGCAGCATAGACGTTTCTGTCCATTATTCTTTGGTACTAATACAATCGGAGAGGCATATTCTGATGTACTGGGCTTTATTATCTTTTGTGCTAACCACTCGTTGACCTGCTCGTCTATTATGTTCTGCTCACTATAAGCCATACGCCTAGGATGCTGATACACAGGTAAATCATCCGTTAGTACAATTTTCATCTCTATAGGGCAATGCACATTTCGACTCGGCTTGTATTCCTCAATTATCTTTCTTATTTGAAATTATTTGAATAGGGCAAATGTGACAAATCAATATTTATAGCTTCACTCTGCTCTAAGTTCACCATACACAAACTCTGAAACTCATTCAGCAACTCCGTACATGAATTAACATTTTCCCTCTCATCTCTATGTTCTGGAACATTGCGCCTAGTACTTACTTGACTTCCTGATCTGAGGACTAGTGCTGTTCCATCTCTTGTTACCTTCATGTCCACACTCTCTAAAAGAGTTCTATCCAATATAGCATCAAATCCCATGTCCTCGTCCGCAATTACGTGAAATTCTACAATGTCATCAATCTGCACAGGTATTGTGATACTACCGAAAGTCATAATTTGGCTTTCACCAATTCCCGTTAAACATTTACTACGTCCTGCCAGTTTTCCTCTACCAAGCTTCAAAAACACATTTCTGCTTAGAAGACACAAATCTGCACCTGTATCGACCAATCCTTTAAACACAACTTTTCCGTAGTTTCCCGATTTCAACTCTAATCCTGACGAAGTGAACGTGATTGATGGCTTTGTCCTACCATTATCCAGAACTAGATTGGTTGCTTTCTCCTGTTTAATTGCCATGTCGACCTTGCATTGAGCAGCTCTATCTCCTAGCTGGTTGCATCTGAAACACCTGTTATCTCTTTTTGGACAATCCCGCATAATATGCGACTCATCTCCGCAGTTATTTCACTAACTCTTTTTCTCCTTTATTGAAGTGTGAGTCAAACTTCCCTTGTGATCTCACCGACCCTGTCATTTTCTGGTATGCCTCAATTTGCACCTTTAATTGCCTCATATTCCTAGCTTGATACAGTAAAGCCTTGTTTGTACTAGAATCTGGAATCCCGCTGACAAAATATTCAATTAAACTTTCGTCATCCATCTCGATTGGCTTTGCCAACTCCATCAGAGCGTATAGATACTCGTGCAACGTTTCGTTCTTCCTCTTCTGCCGCTTCCCTAGCCTACGATGTATCTCAGCTGATGACACCTTCACCCCAAATTCGTCGATCAATGCACCCTTTAAAACATTCTGTGGAGATATTGTTTTTTATCCCCAATCGGCCGACTAATTATTTCGAATTAAATAAAACTCGGCGCAGAAATAAAATTACGATATGTTCTTTAATGCGTGACATCCAAATTGCAAGTGTGGCTTGCCTGCCCTTTACATTGCCGCTCCGATCGCTAAGCGCAGCTTCGCTCGGCCGACGTCGGTAGGCAGACGCAAAGCGGAGATAGCGAAGAGCGAGCTGGCAGAGAGCGTTAAGCAGGGCAAGCAAGCGCAAAGCTTTAACAAACAAATGAGTGACATAGACATAAGTAACAAACAAAATAAGCGGCTGAGGGCCAAGAATTAGGTGCTATTTGGCAAGCAGCTAATCGGCTGGGTTCTGCTCTGAACATTCACCCCCCGTTGGAAGGCAAAGGCTTTCAACAGATCCATCCTGAAGGGGCAGAACCGCTATTTTTCCAACGGCCCTCTTGAAGATGCTTGCTTGGGCGCAGCTGGCGGCTACGCTGGGATGATCGTCGAACGCAGCAATCGGCGCTTCTTTACGAAGGCGGCTTGTCGTGATTACGTCTTGATCATCGGGAACCTCTGTAATTGCATAGAATGGCAGGAAATTTGGCAATGTAGAAATTGTTGAAAGTTGAATTTCATTTAGCGTGGATATGTAGGTTTTTAATATATGGAAAAGTTCGCGCTGCAGTTCCTGATTCTCCGATCGCAGTTTTTCCACTTGCACCTGGCACTCGAGCAGCTGCTTCCTGCATTGCTGCTCTAAGTTTTGGTACTCCAGCGTTGTGGGTCGAAAATCGTCAATAGAGATGCACGAGGAATTTTCAAAAGCGGCTAAAGCTGCACGCTTATTCTCCGAGCTATCAATGCCTCCTGATACTATCCAACCAAGTTTAGTCCCCTGCAATGTTGGCAATTGGGCTGATAGTCGAATCTGTCCGACGCACATTAAATCGAAGAACAAACCAGAACCTATCAACAGATCGATACGTTGGGGCTTGGAGAAATTAGGATCAGCTAGTTTTAGATTATTCGGCATTGGCCAATCCTTTGCGTCTACGCCGAAGTTAGGCTGCATTTCCGTAATTGAGTTGGTGACAATTGCAGCGAAGGAAGCTCGATAGCTTGCGTCCTGGGATTGTACAACTATATGTACAGACTTGCTCGAAGGTAGAATGGAATCTCCGATTCCAGAGATGTGAACATAAGACGAGCGATGATCCAACTGCAACTGATCAGCAAGTCTAGATGTTACAAAGTTTGCCTGTGATGCAGAATCCAAAATGGCACGACATGGGATAAGTGCTCCATAACGATCTGTTACATGGACGAGGGCAGTAGGTAGCAACACGTTCTGGCTAGGCTGAGATTTCTGGATCGAGGGGGAGGGCTAGAACACCCGCTTGCTAGGAGCACAGTCGCGGCCTCTTGCTGGATCGATTCCTCGGCCGGTGAAGAGGAAGATGAAGCACCAGTTCCCGATGGAATGTGGAGTAGCGTGTGATGTTTGGCCTGGCAATGCCTGCAAAGTCCTGACCTGCACCTCTGCAATTCATGGCCTTTGTTGAGGCAGTTCAAACACAAGCGGCTCTTCTTTGCTTCTTTGTATCGTTCAAACGCAGAGAGATTCAGGAATGCCTGACATCTAGATATGTAATGCTCGGAGGAATTGCAATGGTTACATATGGGGTTAGGATGATCGTTACTGGAGGTGATAAGGGTGACAGGATTGTCTTCTCCCACCTGTTGACTAGGACTTGTTGCCATGGCTGATCCCAAATTCTCCAGCATCCGACATCTCGCTTCCAAAAATGAGGCCATGCTTGACCACCGAGGCAATCCTGACGTCGGCAAGTTCTCTTCCCATTTCTCCTTTGTTTTGTGGTCCAGTTTCGTGCCTATGATGAAGATCAGCAACCCATCCGAAATCTCCTGCGGGGTCGCCAAGGTCTGAAGTGCACGCAAGTGCGAATTGATTTTGTCGCTGAGCGCGCGCAAGCCGATAGCTGAGCCCTTCTCCACCCCTTGCAGCCCGAAAATAGCCTTGACGTGTGCCTGAAAATGTAACAGTTTATTATCGAATCGCAACATTAGCAAATTCAACGCCTTGTCGTAATTCTCCTCAGAAAGTTCCAAGGAACGAATCGTATCCAGCGCAGCACCAGCTAGACATCCACGAAGATATTGGAATTTTTCGATGATTGGTATACGATGGTCTTTGTGTCCCATTGTCGAGAACATAGAGTGGAATTCTGGCCAATCCATGTAGTTCCCCCGAATCGCGGAGGCTGCAACTCGGGCATTCGAGAACGGCCTATACTATTATAGGCGAACAACGACGAATTTCCCTCGAGAGTATGCCGAGCCGTTGAATTGGCAACATTTACCGTGCGAGCAGCCATCAACTCCCGCGACAGCCTGGACCTAACCTTGACATAAACATTCGAAAAGTCCAGCCGGGCATCATGGGCTAACTGCAGGAAATCCAGCCTTTCAAGGCTCGTTTGAGCGGCATCGAAATCCGCATTCATTCGCTCGATCTGCTCTAAGCGAGCTTGAAGTTCTGCCTCATCTAACTCGGCAAGCTCTTCCTTGGTGAGAAAGCGATCCATGGCCTTTAGTTGGCGCGCGATGGACTCGGCCTTGTGCTTGTAGAAATCTACATCACTCGGCATTGCTGCGTTCGCGACATTGGTAGGCTCAGGTGCTGCCATGTTGAGGTTTTAAAAGAGTCACTCAGCACGACCGAAAAAGACAACCTGTATACGTATAAACGTGGGAACCGAAAGCAAAGGGATTACAGCTAATGCCTTTAGCTGTGCGGCTGTGCGAGCTGTCCGATTCCGCTTTGTACTCCGCTTGTGTGTATTAGTGAGTTCGCTGCACTGCCTACCGCACTGCACTGACCGAATTGTCGCGACAGAGAAATTAATAGCCAGCAATGCGTGTATGTAGGTGTATGTAAGTGTGTTTTAGCACCGAATTGTGCTTAGCCGCCGAAAATTTGCTAGGGCTAACGAATGTCGATCGCGAATGATTATTAATTGACACTGCAACTCAGAGATCACGTCGGGGTCACCAAATTTTATGTGGAGATAATGTTTTTTATCCCCAATCGGCCGACTAATTATTTCGAATTAAATAAAACTCGGCGCAGAAATAAAATTACGATATGTTCTTTAATGCGTGACATCCAAATTGCAAGTGTGGCTTGCCTGCCCTTTACATTGCCGCTCCGATCGCTAAGCGCAGCTTCGCTCGGCCGACGTCGGTAGGCAGACGCAAAGCGGAGATAGCGAAGAGCGAGCTGGCAGAGAGCGTTAAGCAGGGCAAGCAAGCGCAAAGCTTTAACAAACAAATGAGTGACATAGACATAAGTAACAAACAAAATAAGCGGCTGAGGGCCAAGAATTAGGTGCTATTTGGCAAGCAGCTAATCGGCTGGGTTCTGCTCCGAACACATTCCAATCACGAATATCGCGTTGACTTCGAATAAAAAGCTTCGCTGCCCCACTGAGCAATTGTTTGGCATAAATGAACACCTGTAATTGGTTCCATTCCACCGTGAGTGCACACTCCTCGAGTTCTTCGATACACTGATTAATGTCTGGTGAACTTGTACCCGAAATCTGTGACACACTGCCTTCTACATCTTTCAACGTAAACCATAACCTTCCTGAATTAGAACTGTCTGCTTGCCGCCTCCGACCAGATCCAATTGGATTTTCATCTCGCCTTTCATTTCCCCTTGCTTGTTCATTATTTGAGGCCACTGTTCTAAATGATAACTCTTCATTAATCTCATCTGCAGTCTCTCCCTCATCCCTAACTTCTTCATCGTTTTGATCGGTTTGAAAACCATAGTGAGCCAGCAGTCTGTTTTGCAATTCAACTTTTCTTCCGGTTCTATTTAAACCTATCTCGGCCAATTTATCGCGCAAATCTGCCACCAACAGTGCCAAAATCTCATCTCTATTACTTTTTAACAAACTTGTATGAAATATAATAGAATAAGAAATGGATCTATGCCGCTCGCTCGACAAAATACAGTTTTAGAATCCAGTTCCTCTCAGACCTTACAATAATTAACAGTATTCCGCTCTTTAAACTTGATGTTATGTTATTGAAAATGTAAACTTAACACTATGTTAATTACCACTGCTACCGGCGATCTTGTCTGTCTGCTTCTTTGCAATATTTCGCTTGCACTCACCCATGATGCAATTATACAAGGTGGTCTCGTCGGGAGCCGAAGTTCGTTCGTGTTGTCCCTTATCGTCAGTGCATGCTTGCTTGTTGATGATGAAGGTTGTTCACGGACGAATTTTTTGATATATTCTTAGCCCTTATGTCCCGACAACAACAAAATTATGAAAAGCATATAAAAACGAGGGGGAACGTTGTGAGTTGCTGCGGACACCGCAACTCTACGGTTTTACCCGATACTAAGTCAGTATGGCTCTCCTCCGGCAGACGCCGCTAATATTAAACGACACGACAAAGAGTGCGTGCGAGAGAGACAGAAAATCAGTCTGAGCGTGACGTCGGGCGCTGCGTAGCCACTGCAATTTGATTTGTTCCTATTGGCTATAAAAATGATCTGATCTGATCCAGATTCAGCAATCTGATAGATATGGTCATTATCTATGATTCTGCGTTTTTAGTTTTCTCGAATGTGCAATATTGTGGATGCAACAGATTTTCGTCCTTTGCGGGGCGGAAGGGGGTGTGGCGAAATTTTGAAACAAACTCGTCTCGGTCCGATATATTAGGAGTGTGGATACCAAATTTAGTTGCTCTAGCTTTTGTAGTCTCTGAGATCTAGGCGCTAATGTTTTACTCTAAGCAAAGCCGCCTATGCTACGTGTGTGTTAGAGAGAGACAGGGCGAGAAAAAATGAAATTGTTTTCTTGATGCTGGCTATAATAATAATACGATCCAATTCAGATTCTGCACTCTTTTCTCATATCTTTAAAATTGTAGATGCCACAGATTTTCGTCCTTTGTGGGGGCGGAAGTGGGCGGGGCGAAGTTTTGAAATATTTTTGAAGCAGTGACATATCACAGAAGTCTGGATCCAAAAAATTGTTGCTCTAGCTCTTATAGTCTTTGAGCACTAGGCGCTGAAGGGGACGGACAGACGGACAGACGGACGGACGGACAGACGGACAGACAGACAGACGGACAGACAGACAGGGCTCAATCGACTCGGCTATTGATGCTGATCAAGAATATATATACTTTATGGGGTCGGAAACGATTCCTTCTGGACGTTAAACACATCCACTTTTACCACAAATCTAATATACCCCAATACTCATTTTGAGTATCGGGTATAAAAATACCACAGAATTAGAAGTAATCTTTATATATTATGTAAAAGAACATTTTAATATAACTAAAAATGTTGAAGAAAAATTATTAATGGCTGCATAAAATTTAAATATTAATATATCAGTAAAATCATTTTATTTTAAAATTTTAAGACCCACGGGCCTGTTAAGGGTTAATCAACATCAACATATACCGTCTCACTCACACTCACTATACTATGTGCCCTTCACTCGCACTTATTGCTAGCATACGTTAAGGGACTAACTTTTGCCGACGAGACCACCTTGTATAATTGCATCATGCACTCACCAACAACAACCAATTCCAAAATGTTTTCGTTGTCGTCGCACCAACACAGCTCCAGAATTTTCTGTCGTCGTCACACCAACACAGCTCCAGAATTTTCTGTCGTCGTCACACCAACACAGCTCCAGAATTTTCGGTCGTCGTCACATCAACACAGCTCCAGAATTTTCGTCGTGACCAGCCGCCTTTTTCGCCGTACAGTACTTGCGAACCACTAGCTACCTTCTCTGCTCCACGCCTTTCTCCTTGTCCAGATGATGTCCACCGCCAACGATCCTGCCCATTGCACGTTGCTGACCATCTACCAAGTCTTACGTTGCCTTCAGATTGGGTACTGGGTCTCTTTATCGCCGTCTCTGCTATTTTCGCCGTTCCTCTCTATTCCTCTGCTTTTACAGTTACTGACTGCTGCGTCTCGTTTCCACGCACTCACTGCATTGTCAATTTTCTCGTCGTCTTCTTGCTGCAGACTTTTTGCGTTGACCAGCTGCCTTTTTCGCCGTACAGTACTTGCGAACCACTAGCTACCTTCTCTGCTCCACGCCTTTCTCCTTGTCTAGATGATGCTCACCGCCAACGATCCTACCTATTGCACGTTGCTGACCATCCACCAAGTCTTGCGTTGACTTCAGATTGGGTATTGGGGCTCTTTATCGCCGTCTCTGCTGCTTACGCCGTTCCTCTTGATTCGGTTTGCTTCGGTTTTTCTTCTCCTTTTTACCGTAGCTGCATGCCGCCGTCTTGCTCACTCTCGCGTTGCTTTGCCAATTGCCTTTTGTTTGAATTTTCGCGCAGCAGAGTTTTTGCAGATTTCTTCCAGAATGTTCCAAACAACGCCACCACAATTCACCGAGTTCTCGCAATATTTGTAAAACACAACTTTAGTTTGATGACTTTCCGTTTGTAATCGTTCAAATCCCGGACGAGCCCCCAAAAATTGTGGCCCCGGATTTTCCGTAGTTGTACTTTAGTCCAGGACGCCAGGTTTTATTATAATTAGTCTTTATTTATGAATATTATTTAAGATTAGTTATGATTACAACGGTCGCTGTGCTTTAAGTATATTTTGATTAATACAGATATTTGCGCTCGTAATTTGCGTGTTGCTGAGTGAGACTTTGGCACCGAATTAAATGTCGATTAAATGGCTGTGTTCTCTCCTCTCTTTGTTCGACGGCCGCTTCTAGTCTCTCTCTCTGTTACTTCCTCTGTTATCTCTACAGACTCTGTTGCTCTCCCACCAAATCCCACATATGTACATGTGGAGAAATTCCCTTTTAATTGGGAAACACTTCTTTAAATTGTATACGGGCAAGAAAATACATAATTTATCTTTCACTTCTTGCTAAATTTCTACAACGAAAACACAGAAAGCATGAATCAAATTTTATCTTAGCGGAAGCTAAACATTAATCTCTAGCTCCGCTCTGTCTAACGTAATTAGATTTTATTCGGGTTCTTGTTTGAGCATTTTTAGGCTTAGGCGGGGATGAAACTGGAAGATTGCCATTAATTTGTAGCGTATTTAAAGCAGCTGGGTGGATTTTATGTTTACGAGTGTGTGGAAGCGCACATTAGGCATCCCCAACTATTGGGGATTGGGGATTGTGGATCGACTGGGATGGCTTGGCTTGGGAGGAGCACAATTCATTTTCGTACGAGGAGCAGAGCCAGCAAAGTCAGAACGATTATCTTAATTTAATTGTCCTTTATTTATGTCAGTCATGGCATTTACTTAGCCAAATGGATTTGCCGGCAACACAACAAGCTTCTGTATATTTATGGGCGTAGAACGGAGCCGCGCCGCTATCTAAAGCCAAGAGATTCTCCAGACCAGACCCCGACCCCGACCCAGACTTCAGCCCGGAGCGGAGCCCGTAAATAAGACCAGTACGATAAACTGGCATTAGAAATTGACAAATTTCACTACCATCATCTGTAATGTGCCAGAAATTCATATTCGTAGAGGTGTGAGATTGTATGTACGGATGGAGGTTGTACATACTTTTTTTCCCGGTCAGACACCAATAGTATAGCAGGATTTCGGAACGTGTACCTCTAGCTATGCTCTAACTAGCTCGCCGGAATGTCGTGGGATCTTTCCTACTCTCCTATCTGCTATACGAACACATTCGCAAAGATGTTTTAGGTACACTTGATTTAATGTTCAAAAGGAACTCTACAAAAGAAATCAAAAAGAAAAGAATGTGAATTTTAACTAACTGTTTAACCGACTACCGACAAATAGTCAGGCTATATTCCGTCGCTCTTGGGGAACTCAGATGACTTTGACCCCTTCTCTACCCTCCCTACCTTTGTATGCCGTTTAATCGACAGCATAACCCTAATCGAGCGCATCTCTATTTGATCAGCGGACTTCCTCAGGCTCTACCCAGGACAAACACGAAAGGTTTAATGTTCCATTATTATCTACTAATTATTATTTAATAATTCAAAATTTAAGGGTTTGGACTTCATGGTTTTCCAGATAAGTATAAACTTAGCATAAAGTAATTAAATAAAGAAGGAGGAAATAGTATCCAGTTATACCTAGTTATATGTATATATGTATATAGGACTTATGTGTAGAGAATATGGCGTGAAAGAAATTAAATTGGAAAGAAGAGAAAAATATGATAATTATATAACTAGAAGGCAAACGTGAAAGTAAAGTTAGTAGCCGATCCGCTTTAAATTATGGCACGGATATGGTTGATTTATATACCGGAATAGAAGTTTTATCAGACAGATATATATTTCGAAAATACTCGAGAATTCCGTTCAAGGAAGTTCGTAACTCACTCATACTTTATACGAATTATCCGGCGTGTCCGTTGAGCTCAAGGGGCGACGTAGGAACATATTCTGAGGAAGGGAGAAAAATTATGAATATACAGGTCTTCACTTCTAATTCGGGTGAAACACCGATTTTCTTTCCATTTCCATACCCGTACGACGACGACTTGCCATTGACGACTTGACATTTGCGCTAATTTCTAATTATGGGTAATTATATACATTATTGGTTTTTTTTTTTCTTTTTAAATCTAGACAATACAAAAATAGTTAGTGCGTAGCCTAATCTTTAATAAATGGAAAATCTCATGACGAGACTCAAAACTAATACTTTGGTACATTTTCACACGACGACTATTAAACGGCAGTGTGGATCGCCGCAGAATAATGTTTTATTTTCACAGTTTGAGAACCACTCCACACACTGCGAAGAACTACATGCGAAAGCCTTAGCCGCGCGCTTGATTCATAAGCGAGAAGGGAGACGAGTGCGGCATATTAGTTTCTCCGAGTTCGCAAGAAAACCATTCTTCTCGTCTTACTCCAAAATGAACTTCAGCTCAAGTATGCCTCTACATAACTTCGGGTTTCACTCTAGTATATCTTCGGACGGCTCTTTCTGGTTTATTTGGTTGTAGTTATCGTTGGTTTATGTAGATGCTGGTTCCTGGGAAATCCGAGGTCTTTCCCAGATCTACTAAGAAATCGATGGACTTTGACGACCTCGTTCTTGGAGGGGGGGTCAATTGGTTTTTCTTTCCCAGTGTCGAACGTAGTAAGATTTCCAGCCCTTTTATTTTTTCTTAATCCAAAAGGAATAATGTAGTCCACCAGAACTTCAATTTACTTGGCACGTGTTTGATTGCACAACGTTTTCAAATTCACTTGGATCTATATATTTGTATAAAAAGACACATCCGAATTCGCACAGCTTCACTATAGCAATGATCTAGCCAGAAGTTCTATTACTTGCATTAGCCCTTACGATCGGAACTTTACCTTCCACAACCAACGGGGTAATCGTACGATTTTAGACAAAGCTTACACCTTGCTTCCCTAGATAACGGAGTAATCGTACGATGCTAAGCAAAGCTTACACATAGTTTCCACGACTAACGGAGTAATCGTATGATTTCCAGTAAAGCTTTAAAACATAACTCCCACAAATCCACGCTGCTTCTCTAAATTAGACATTAAGCTCTTCAATGGAAGCTTTAACTACTGCTCTCTTGTAATTGATATCTTATCTTGTTTTTGTAAAGAGCAGAGTTAATGTTAAACGCGAGGGCCGTACTTCCCAAGCTGTTCTCTGGAGTTTTAGAGTCACAACTGGCCACTACACCACAGTTGAGGAAGCGCTAGTTTTAACTGGCGAAGCCTAAACGGAAAAAGGACAGTTGCCTAGTGTTTCACTTGTATGTCTTTGAGGTGAAATATTCCTAAGTTTTTACCCTGTTCGTTCTTGAGTTGATAATAGGATGAGCCAACTCGTCTAGATACCACGGCTGAAATAAAAACCGGCGCTAACTTTGCATTGAACTTTTTAATAGCATTGCTTTGGCAGAAATTGCGGGCAAGTACTGGCTCTCCAACCTTAAACTCTACTTTCCGACAGCGTAGATTATATCGCCTAGCATTTTGTTCATGTGACTCTTTCACCTTTTTCTTTGCCGATTCGCGAATAATTTGTAGTGCTTCCGGATAACTAATGCGGCTATCCTCCGATAAGAGTCTTAAGCGGCGAAGCAACTCATAGTCTTTGCCATTCAGAATCATATTTTGTCCAAAGGTTAGGAAATAGGGCGAGTACCCGGTGCTTTGGTGAATGTTGGATCTGAGAGCAGCACTGATTTCCGTTAATTTGGTATCCCAAGTGGAATGATCCCGGCTTATGTAAGCTCTTATAGCTGCTAACACCGATCTATTGAGTCTCTCACTGGCATTCGCCTGTGGTGAATATATCGCCGTACGAATATGTTGTATCCCAAAGCGGGTTAGAAAAGCCTGAAAGGCTCCAGAAACGAATTGAGATCCGTTATCTGTTAATATCACCTCGGGGACTCCAAATGTACAGAACAAATAATTTTCGAGGTAATCGCACACCCGATTGGAAGTAAACACCCTAAGGGGGCATAGGAAATGAAATTTTGTGAAGTGATCTACGATAATAAGTAAACCAATATGCCCTTTCTTGGATCGGGGATATGGACCCAGCAAATCCATATAAAGCTTTTGAAACGGACGATCAGACACCATTGGTTTTCCCATGGGTGGTTTCAACACGGTGTTCGGGTGTTTGGTGTGACGACACACTTCACAATGAGTTACATACTCACGTATTTGCTTGTTCATTTTTGGCCAAAACAAATATCTTTTAATCTTTTCGATGGTTTTCCCTCCTCCACTGTGAGCGGCATTGGGCGGATCATGAGCCCGCGAGATTACACCTTGTGTGAGTTCCCTAGGAATCCACAATTTCCAAGATAGATTATCTACACCATTATTTCCCTGATCAGGTTCGGTTCTTTTGTAGACAAAATCATTGAGAATCTTCAAGTCTGGTAATTTGTCTTGCTTAGCGCGAATGTTATCAATAAAGGTCATATATTCTGGTGATTTAAATTCTGCGGCAGACAGATCAACTATCGGACCCTGCTCTTCCATTTCAGAAACAGTAATTTCCTCTTTACGCGATAGGGCATCCGCTACCACGTTTAGTGAGCCCTTCCGGTGCGTTATCTCAAAAGAGAATCCCTGTAGTTTTATGGCCCATCGAGCTAATCTACCAGACAACTCCTTCTGACGCATAAGCCATTGTAATGAGGCATGATCGGTTATCACCTCGAATGCCTGACCTTCTACATAAGCACGAAACTTTTTAATTCCCTTTATCACCGCTAAACATTCTAATTCCGTGACTGAGTAGTTTTTCTGAGCTTTAGATAGCTTCTCGGACATGAATGCTACGGGTAATTCTTCTCCTTCTTCGTTTTTCTGAGCTAACACACAACCAATTCCTACAGTACTAGCATCACATAACAGCAAAAAGGGTTTTGAGAAATCAGGAGTAGACAAAATGGGAGCTGACGTCAGGCACTGTTTAAGTTTTTCAAATGCCTGATTGGCCAAAGGGTTCCACGCATACGCTTTCGGTTTCTTTAATAGTTCTGTGAGGGCGCAACTTACCGTTGCATAATTGTCGACGAAACGACGGTACCACCCAGCAAGACCAAGGAATCGTCGCAATTGTTTCACCGTCTTGGGAACGGGGAATTCTTTAATAGCTTCAATTTTACTCGGATCCGTCCTTACCTGTCCGTATCCAATGATGAACCCCAGATACTTAATCTCACGCATGCAAAAGTGCGACTTGGCAATGTTTATCGTAAGATTAGCCTTTCGTAAGTGTACTGCAACTTCTCTCAGTAACATTAAATGGGATTCGAAATCGTCTGATAAAATTAGTAAGTCATCGAGGTAAACAAACACTCTCGTACGCAAGTTAGCAGGTATTACCTTATCCATTAAACGACAGAGGGTTTGTGAGGCATTGGTTAGACCAAAAGGCATAACTTTGTATTGATACAGCGGTCGGTTAGGTATGGTAAACGCGGTGTATTGGCGTGAAGACTCCTCTAGGGGAATTTGCCAATAAGCATGCTTCATGTCGAGTCCCGTTATGTATTTGGCAGGTGGCAATCGACTGAGTATCCCATCTATATGGGGAAGGGGGTATGCATCTTTTCGGGTATATTTGTTGATCTCTCGAGAATCAAGGCATAACCTATTCTTGTTCCCTTTCTTTACTAGGACGAAATTGCTACTCCATGGACTATTTGAAGGTTCTATCACGCCCAGCTTAATCATCTTCTCTACTTCTTCGAACATCACTTTCTCTTTCGCGGGGAAATGGGCCAATGTCGTTGTTTGACGGGTCCTTCGGCATTGATTACCATAGAATGTTGTATTAGGTGTGTACGACCTAGTCCGTCGCATTCATATGACGGGAAGGTTCTTATTACCGCCTCTAATTGGTTCCTTTGTTCTTCATTTAGGGAATGCATTTTAGGCGTTTCCTTCATAATCGTGTCGTCTCTATTCTCCAAACAGCTCACAGTTCCTTCTCGGGTCAATAATTGGGATAGAAGACCGAAATCTTTCCAAAAGTCATCTCCTAAATAAACACCTTGCTTTAAATCTGGTATGATAAAGAACTCTACTTCCTTAACTATTTTACGGAATTCAATCGGGACCACCAATTTGGACACTACGGTACAAGCTTCGTTGCTGGCAGTGCGTATGGTTCCCAAACACTTCTGAGACTGTGGGTGATGTGCTAAAAAGGTTGCTGCTCTCCCACCCAAACAACTAATGGTTGCTCCTGAATCCAGCAAAGCCTTATAAGTTTGCCCTTCGATCATTACCTCCGTGTACAATCGGTTATCTGAACTCAGAATAACTGCTGAGACTAAACGTTTTCGAACAGATTGGACCTTTTTCCAGAACGCTCGTCTCCGGACCGTTGATCGTTTGGGCTTAACTAACAATTTAAACCACGTATTCACATTTTCTGAATCTAACTCTTTGCTCTCCATCGTTTGAGTCGCTACATCTATACCTGTACAAATTTGGTGTAGTATCATATCCGGTTTTACGTCAACTACCCCTTCGGAAAGCCCTCTTAAGGTAGTTGGTTTACTTTCGTTTAGTTGCTGTTCTTGGTCGGATGTACTGACTGGGCTCCGGTCGGTACATCCCGTTTCAAGTTTTTCGCTGGGTTACATTTGACGCATCGAGGTTTATAAATATCCTTAGCACCACACCCATAGCAGAAAATTCGCCTTTCTCCTAAACAATCATCAAAACGATGCCCTTCCTGGTCGCAGTTCCAGCATACTAGTTTCTTACGATAAATCTGCGAAACGTCTTCTTCCTCCATATCTTCATTGTCCGTAAGTATTTCTGCTACATTCGGTTTGCTGAATTTACCTCGTGGAAAAGGGTTATGGTTGTCTTTACAGAAGTTTTCATGCTTGCGAACTTCTTCTCTCAGGCCAGTTCGATCGCTGATTTTGAGATGCAAGAGTTCATATCTGAGGGCCGTTTTTGCGTTACGTTTTAAAATGTCTACTAACTTATTTTCGCTAACCTCGTGTGAGAGCCTGGACACTAATTCTTCGACGGCCGTCTGGTAATCGTCAAACGATTCACCCTCTCTCTGACGGCGTTTTCTAATCAACTCCCACAAGTCGAAATCATCTTTAGCATCATCGAATCGTTGTCTAAATGAGGCAGAAAAAGTTTGCCAAGAAAACTGTGGGTTCTTTCTATGGAAGTTCCAAAACCAATCGCTGGCTTTAGACGAGAAAAGCAGATGCATATTGTCACAGAGTAATTCGTAATCGTTATTTAAAGTGGAGGATGTAAGTGAACGAACCCTGTACAGGAATTCGTCGACGTGCATAGCGTCTTTGGATCCGTCAAACTTTAGTCGCCAACTGGCTAAGATATTAGCGGCCTTCCCAGGAGCTATTGCCCTGTTAGAGACATTTGGATGTGGGAATCCCCTTTCCCTTTCATTTTCTGAAGACAACGAGTTTCCTGTTATATTAGGCTCGTGATTTTGCCTTGTCGCTTGCACAGGCGTGCTATCTGAAGCTATAGTCATCCTACCTAATTGTCCGCGTAGATTTTCTTCGATCAAATTCTTAACGAATGAACTTAGTTCCACCATCATATCTTTCTGCTCACCTTTTATCAGGGCTTGTATAACCTCAAGGGTTCTTTCCGGCATATCTCCTTCGCCCGACCTATGGCTGATACTGCCCAAAGAATTATCCCGAAATTGTTGAGACTGCAACCTAGTATGCATCCCTCTGCGCGATGTAGTTCCCCGTCCCTGTTTAGGCCTAGCCCCTCTTGACTTCTGATGTCCTCTCTCTGAAGCGTTTGACTCCGGGTTGGATCCCCCTTCTAACGGCACTATACCCGAACCCATGTCGGGTGGTAATTCGGCTGCTAGAGTATTCTTATCAAACGAAAGTTCCTCCGCATTCAACTCCGCCGTTATTTTTCACGAATTCTTTCATGCAAGTATCATGATACCGGTGCCCACAAGACGCAGTACATATTAGTTGACTTCTTCTTATGGCTTCTTGACATATACCACAGATCTGGGCGTCCACGTCACCCGACGCCTTGCCCCCTGGGGTACGTTGTACTGGTGACATGTTAAGGTAACCCAGTAATACGAGTTCTGATCACTAAATGTGGGAAATCCCTAATTATAGGACCAAAGCTTCAATAAATTCTACAAAATTTTCCTAAATACCCAATATTTGTCCTTTTCGAGCTTTACTCCGTCCGATATACGCTTTCTCTTGTCGCCGGAATATAACCTCAATGAAATCTAATTTGGTCTATGGTATGTTTATGTGGTCAGTAACCTTGGCAATGGCTAATTTCCAAATCTATATCTAGAAAATTAGACTTCCAAAAGCCATCGATACTCTTCCCTCATAAACTCTTTTGGGGTTATCCTATTATAATTTGGCCGACCTATCCGCCTTTGTGAATAGCTGTCGTATATTCGCAAATTAATTCTGGTAACAAAAAAAAATCAGTTTCCATCCCTTGCTACCTGGCGGATTCTATTTGGTTAGGTATTCCGAAACTCAGAATCTTAAACCCAAAATTCCATCAATATCCTCCGTTACAGTAGTTGGACGGGAAGTATTAATTTTAATGTGGAATTTAAAATTGCAACGAGCAAAGTTTTTGGGGGTTTTAACCAGTAGTAACTCGTACTCTGGCCCCACGTTGGGCGCCAATCTATGTAATGTGCCAGAAATTCATATTCGTAGAGGTGTGAGATTGTATGTACGGATGGAGGTTGTACATACTTTTTTTGACGGTCAGACACCAATAGTATAGCAGGATTTCGGAGCGTGTACCTCTAGCTATGCTCTAACTAGCTCGCCGGAATGTCGTGGGATCTTTCCTACTCTCCTATGTGCTATACGAACACATTCGCAAAGATGTTTTAGGTACACTTGATTTAATGTTCAAAAGGAACTCTACAAAAGAAATCAAAAAGAAAAGAATGTGAATTTTAACTAACTGTTTAACCGACTACCGACAAATAGTCATGCTATATTCCGTCGCTCTTGGGGAACTCAGATGACTTTGACCCCTTCTCTACCCTCCCTACCTTTGTATGCCGTTTAATCGACAGCATAACCCTAATCGAGCGCATCTCTATTTGATCATCGGACTTCCTCAGGCTCTACTCAGGACAAACACGAAAGGTTTAATGTTCCATTATTATCTACTAATTATTATTTAATAATTCAAAATTTAAGGGTTTGGACTTCATGGTTTTCCAGATAAGTATAAACTTAGCATAAAGTAATTAAATAAAGAAGGAGGAAATAGTATCCAGTTATACCTAGTTATATGTATATATGTATATAGGACTTATGTGTAGAGAATATGGCGTGAAAGAAATTAAATTGGAAAGAAGAGAAAAATATGATAATTATATAACTAGAAGGCAAACGTGAAAGTAAAGTTAGTAGCCGATCCGCTTTAAATTATGGCACGGATATGGTTGTTTTATATACCGGAATAGAAGTTTTATCAGACAGATATATATTTTGAAAATACTCGAGAATTCCGTTCAAGGAAGTTCGTAACTCACTCATACTTTATACGAATTATCCGGCGTGTCCGTTGAGCTCAAGGGGCGACGTAGGAACATATTCTGAGGAAGGGAGAAAAATTATGAATATACAGGTCTTCACTTCTAATTCGGATGAAACACCGATTTTCTTTCCATTTCCATACCCGTACGACGACGATTTGCCACTCAACGGCGGATCTTAAAAAAATGTGGTTTTCATTTGCGCTAATTTCTAATTATGGGTAATTATATACATTATTGGTTTTTTTTTTCTTTTTAAATCTAGACAATACAAAAATAGTTAGTGCGTAGCCTAATCTTTAATAAATGGAAAATCTCATGACGAGACTCAAAACTAATACTTTGGTACATTTTCACACGACGACTATTAAACGGCAGTGTGGATCGCCGCAGAATAATGTTTTATTTTCACAGTTTGAGAACCACTCCACACACTGCGAAGAACTACATGCGAAAGCCTTAGCCGCGCGCTTGATTCATAAGCGAGAAGGGAGACGAGTGCGGCATATTAGTTTCTCCGAATTCGCAAGAAAACCATTCTTCTCGTCTTACTCCAAAATGTACTTCAGCTCAAGTATGCCTCCACATAACTTCGGGTTTCACTCTAGTATATCTTCGGACGGCTCTTTCTGGTTTATTTGGTTGTAGTTATCGTTGGTTTATGTAGATGCTGGTTCCTGGGAAATCCGAGGTCTTTCCCAGATCTACTAAGAAATCGATGGACTTTGACGACCTCGTTCTTGGAGGGGGGGTCAATTGGTTTTTCTTTCCCAGTGTCGAACGTAGTAAGATTTCCAGCCCTTTTATTTTTTCTTAATCCAAAAGGAATAATGTAGTCCACCAGAACTTCAATTTACTTGGCACGTGTTTGATTGCACAACGTTTTCAAATTCACTTGGATCTATATATTTGTATAAAAAGACACATCCGAATTCGCACAGCTTCACTATAGCAATGATCTAGCCAGAAGTTCTATTACTTGCATTAGCCCTTACGATCGGAACTTTACCTTCCACAACCAACGGGGTAATCGTACGATTTTAGACAAAGCTTACACCTTGCTTCCCTAGATAACGGAGTAATCGTACGATGCTAAGCAAGGCTTACACATAGCTTCCACGACTAACGGAGTAATCGTATGATTTCTAGTAAAGCTTTAAAACATAACTCCCACAAATCCACGCTGCTTCTCTAAATTAGACATTAAGCTCTTCAATGGAAGCTTTAACTACTGCTCTCTTGTAATTGATCTCTTATCTTGTTTTTGTAAAGAGCAGAGTTAATGTTAAACGCGAGGGCCGTACTTCCCAAGCTGTTCTCTGGAGTTTTAGAGTCACAACTGGCCACTACACATCCACATATTGCCGTTGCCGCTGACGCTGATGCTGCCGCTGCCGCTGCCGGTGCTTGACTTATGTAAATTTCCTGCCACATCCGCCTCCTGCCATCGCGTATTGTATTTCAATGCCCGCCAATAATCATAAAAACTAATTAATGTGCATCGCCGCCCGATTCGGTTACAAGTGCGTAGACACAGAACTTGCCTCGCATAATTAACGCTCCAAGTTTCGGTCTGACTCCGGGTCTGGCTCTGAGATAACTATGGGCACCCGATCTGGCCTTTGCCGTTCTCCAGACAGGCCCCATCCCCGCCCTCGTCTGTGGTCTGTCGTTCGTCGTTTGTTTTTGCTTATTTTGCGCTCGATTAGCAGATAGCCAGGGAAATTAGTAAATGAAGCTGCAATCTCGAAGGCAATTTATATATTTTTTTTGTCTTTGTCAAGATTTCCGCGACTGCTGCGCGGAGTGAAACTGCCAAAGTTTTCGTCTTGTCTACTTATGGCTATAATAAAATTGGTGGTCATATCCCCGCCGTAAAAAGGGGAGGAGCTCGATGAATCATTCATTGAGTTTCTGCGAGGATTATGGTATGTTTTTGTGCCAAACAAATTAACACAAAATAAGATAAATTAATTAAGCATAGTAGAAAGCAGCTCAAAAGTTTGCGATGCTATATTTTATTGCTCTCATAAGAGTTTATTTTGGTATCTATTTTCTGAGGAAATCATTTGTCATTTGACGTTTGAACAGCAGCAGATACTTTTCACATTTCCTGGAACTTCGAGGGATAGGGATTGGAAGGAAGTGGCTTTGATTTCGGGTGGCTTACGTTTGATCTTCAATTTTATGGGCCTTTGGCATTTACAGTCCAACAACATAAGAGCCAATTAAAAGCGATGTCCAGGACACTGAGTACTGGGCTCGATTCCTGCTTAGCATGCAGGAGCAGGAGCAGGACACCATAATACATCGGTGAGCCGAGCTGACAGTTTTAATTTGAGCCAACATGACAAAAACATCGATAACCAATTTCGGACATCTCTCCCGGAGACAGCAGCAGCCCCCAACCAAAAAGGAATCCCATCTTGTCGCAGTTGGTTGCCCATTTCGAGACGGTCCGGACCGGACCGGACGGGACTGGACTCGACGGTAGGGGATCGAACGGAGACGCAAAGAAAATGCGGCGCGTGTTTCGATTCCTTCTCCGGTTCGGGTCGCGCCGCTGGAAGTCGAGATGTCAAAAAGAGAGAAATGTTTGAAAATAAACAGTTGCGAGATCCGAAATTGCCTGCAGTTATTGTTTTGCCGTCGCTGGAGCCTTCGCTTATGATGTCCCCGGGCGCTTTTGACCTTTTTGCCTTCTCCGGCGCCGTCCTCAAGAATCACATCAACTTGTGGATTTATTTGTACATACGAATGTGTATATTCCTCCTTATCACATCATTTTCGCTCCCCATACTTGTCAGTCAGTGCTTTTTGTGCCATTTGTGAAAAATAAAAGTGTGCTCAGGGCGCTCCAGGCAGGCAACCTCCATCTCCATCTGCCTAGTGCCTGTTGCAGTCCACTCTCCTCCACAGGGGTTAGCCGGGGTCAGACAGGGCTGTCGTTAGCTTATCTGGGGTCTACAGCGCGTAAGGTGCTAATGTGACAGCTACTTCTACTCCGGTTCTGGCTCTGGCAATCGACTTGGCGTTGCCTCATTAGTCCGACTCTGCAAATATTTCATAATTCATTTCCATTCCGACCGCAGAGTCATTTATTTAGGAGCTGGCATTCGTCACTTGCGGCGGCCACACCGTTCGATGATGATATATGACTGTATGGGGCCTTATTGATGAAATGCGGCTGGAATGGAATGCCTACGAAATTGGTAAGTCTGCGTTGCGGGCAATTAAATGCGTGGTCTAAAGATTTATAGGCAAATTATATCGGACTAAAAGGCTACATCTAATATCTCCCAAGCCAAACATATAATTGTGGCAATTAAGATTCTTTCTCATAATATCAATCAGACGATGATTTCCTGGCTTAGCTTTTGCCCTTCAACACTTGCAATGGCAATTTCAAAAAAGACTTAACTTAAATTGGAATGGAAATGGCATTCTTCTTTTGCTCGGATCCCGTTGAAACGGGAATATGATTTACCACGAAAAGAGATGCGTTAATTTAAAGTGCCTGACTTAATAAACGGTTTCTACGCACTCCTGGTTTCGACTTCGAGTTGCTTCTTCATCAACTGCTCTATCCGACCTTTGTTTAAAACAGCAAACCAGCGGCAAACTCCGCTTAAACTTTCTGGTTTTTCTGATGCTTGTGCCCGTTCCCCCGCCCCAAAAAGCCGACTCCAGCTCTCCAGTATGTTCACAAATATAGCCCATAGCTATAATTACTATATGTATGGCTGCCTTTGCAACAGCGTCTGCAACATTTATAAGTTTATAGTCTGATTGCCGTCGACCGACGCCCTGGACGGGTTGGGTCCGGACCGGATTGGATTGGAGTGGCTTTTGAAGAAGGGCTTCAGCAGGGCTCGTTTCGGTTTTGTGTCTGGATACATTGCGTTTCCTTTGTGCATTTAACGGCTATTTTGAGGCAGAGGCAAACGCAGACCTGGCTATAAGTTAACTAAATTGTTGCGAAATTGTTTGTGGAAATTATGAAATTATTATAAATGCCTTCTCGGCTCTGCCCAAAAGTGATCTAAGCCAAGTCAATAAACTGACACTGGCCCCAGCAGGCAGATACGAGACGGAAACGGAGGCAAGGAGTTGGACAGTGACGGAAGAGACGGAAAAGAGTCAGTTCATTTAATAAACATTAATATGTTTCCTCCCGCTCGCTCGTTCGCTCGTTAATTTGCGAATAATTACACTTAATTTGCTTAAAATAAGCCAACAGAAAAGTTTTTCCGCATACTGCAAAAGGAGAAAAAATAACATTGACTTTACTCGAATTATTTATGCATACATATGTAGGAGTATCTATAGCTCGAGGCTTTGTGGGGGTGTTTACAAAAGCGGTTAAGCTGATCCCGTCCATACCAAAGGCGAAGGTGCTCTTCCCCATTGCTGTCCAGGGGTACGAGCACTGAAGCTGCTGCAGAGGCAAAATCCGGACGTGCCAACGGCTGACTGGAAGGTTCTGCATGCCGGTAGCCCACTACACAACGAGGGGGGCCAGCACGTGATCCTCCAGATCAGCAAGGAGGCGGAGGACATCCTGTATCCCAAGTTCGGGAAGATGGCGTGGGGCGTAGGTAGCGTATACCTACGGCTGAAAAAGCGCCACCCCGAGGACAAAGATGCGCACACCCTCCAGGCAGGCGAGGTCGAGAAGGACCTAGGTCTGGAGACCATAGTGGAGGCCGCCCAGGGTCTTGCGCTGGACGACTCGGAGGAGGAGGAGGACGGTGACCTGACAATCATAGTCAACCCGTCGTGCGAGGTTGAGTTAGCCACCCATGACACTAAGGGTGCTGCAACTCAATCTCCATAAAAGCAAGGTAGCGTCGGCGGAGCTCCTCATTGCCATGGAGCAAGGGCCCGCCGACATAGCTTTAGTCCAGGAGCCGTGGATTGCGTCAGGCAACTCTGTAGCCGGACTAAAGTCCTCAAATTACAGCCTTCTCTACTCAACATCGGTAAGCAGGAACAGAACCGCCGTACTCGTACGGAAGGGAATCCATTCTCATCTTATGTCTCATTACAGCACGGATGACCTGACGGTGGTGATGCTGGAGAGCGAGGAAAAGCGCCTAATGGCAGCTTCCTGCTACATGGCACACGACAGGCCCGCCCCACCGGAAGAACTTAGGAGTCTGGTGACAGAAGCCGGCTCCAAAAATCTCCAACTCCTCATCGGTGCAGACGCCAACGCCCATCACAATGTGTGGGGAAGCCCTGACACCAACGATAGAGGTGAGCCACTCCTGGACTTTATCTTATCCACTAACTTAGACGTAGCAAACGTGGGGGAGGAACACACCTTCGTGGATCCCACCTCGTCAAACGTGCTAGACCTAACTCTTGTCACGGGAAAGAGTACCTTAGTATCTGACTGGAGAGTCCTCGAAAGACCATCCTTCTCAGACCATAAGTACATTCAGTTCAAGTGCGAATTCAAACACTCTTCGAAGATAACAGTCTATAGAAACCCCCGGAACACAAACTCGGTAAAGTTTAAAAAGACAGTTACTTCGAAGCTCGCGAATCCGGGCTCAGTGAAATCCGCGGAGGATATAGAGAAGTCCCTAAAGACCCTATCCAACGAGTTACTGAACGCCTACCATGCATCGTGCAAACCGTCGAGAACGAAGAGGAGGTCCAAGCCACTCTGGTGGAACAGAGATCTCTCTCTCCAAAGGAACAACCTCAAGGAATTCTTCAAGATCGCCAAACAAGCGAACGAAGAGATTGTCAATGAGGAATATAAAATCCTACTTAGGAGCTACAAGAAGGAAATACGTAAGGCACAAAGGAACTCGTGGAGAAACTTCTGCTCCAACATTGAGAAAGTGCCCGAAACCGCTAGGCTCCGGAAGCTGCTCTCAAAGCAGCCCACAGTACAGAGCCAACTAAAACTAGACAACGGACAGTGGACAGAGGGCAGTAAAGAAGCCCTAACAGCACTAATGGAGGCGCACTTCTCTGGATGCACCGCGGTCACAGACGCCAAGGAGCATCAGGACCTAGCAACTGAGGAACAGCACCCCCAATAGGTCTGTTAACCACTAGGAGAATCCACTGGGCCATAGACTCCTTCGCGGGCATAAAAGCAAAAGGACTGGACGGGATATTCCGAGCCATGATGCAGTTGACCAAAGAGGTTATTACCCCATGGCTCTTCGCAATATACTCAGCATGCCTAAGTACGGGCTATATCCCCATCCAATGGAGAACCTCGAGAGTTGTCTTCCTCCCTAAGGCAGGAAAGTGCAGCCACGTGAGTCCCAAGGATTACAGACCGATAAGCCTTACCTCCTATCTACTAAAAACACTAGAAAAGCTGTTGGATTTACACATCAGGAATGAGGTAGGGGGACTGATGTCAACAAACCAACACGCCTACACTCGCTAGTAGCCACCATCGAGAGCGCCCTTCACAACAAAAAGTATGCTTTGGGAGCATTTGTGGACATCTCAGGAGCATTTAACAACGTGGCAGCAACCGCAATAACAAGTCGCCTAGAAGCGAATAACATACACCCTGCAATCAACGTCTGGATCAAAAACCTCCTAAGTTGTAGACGGGTGCAATCGGAGTGGGGCACTGCTTCCATGGTAAAGGGGGCACACAGAGGCACACCTCAAGGTGGAGTCCTGTCGCAACTACTGTGGAATTTGGTGGTCGACGACCTCATTAAGAGTTTTGAAAGGAAGGCCCCAAAAATAACAGCTTATTCAGACGACATAAGCATATTTAATACGGGTGTATGTCCATCGACCCTCAGCTCCATAATGGAACGTACACTCAGGGAGATACGTGAGTGGGTGGAAGAGGTAGGACTCAGTATCAACGCGGACAAGACGGACCTCATCGTCTTTACCAAGAGGTACAAGGTACCGATATGGACCCCCGTCGAATATTGACCAAACTAGGCTGACTCCAAAATCACAGGTGAAATACCTAGGCACAGTACTGGACAGCAAGCTGGCATGGAGGCCCAATGTAGTGGAAAGGGTGAAGAAGGCTACCATTGCGCTTTATGCATCCAAGAAGATGCTCAGCAGCACATGGGGCCTGTCACCTGCTCTAATGCACAGGATCTACATCTCGGTGGTGCGACCAACTCTGCTGTATGGAGCCTTAGTGTGGTGGCAGGCTACTGAAAAGAAGAAATACCATAAGTTTATGGAAAAGACTCAGCGACAGGCTCTGCTCTGTATAACAGGGGCGCTGAGGTCAACCCCAACAAAAGCACTCGAAACTGTACTCGGAATCGACCGCCTGGACATTCACGCTCGCCTGATTGCGGGAAAGGCAGCATAACGCCTTATAGCATCAGGAAACCTATCGATACAAGGATACGGGCACAGTTCAATTGGCAGGGACATGACCAGATCAACTGATTACATGACCCCCCAAACTTGCCTTGACGTCAAAACAACCACATCTTTGGGACCTGAAGACTGGAAAATTGAAAGGGACCAAACTGAGCACCTCAATATATACACAGACGGCTCCAAGATGGACGGAGGAGTAGGAGCGGGCCTATACTGTACAGACCCTGAGATAAGGCTGTCGTATTAGCTACCGGACCAATGCAGCATATTCCAGGCAGAAGTTTTTGCCATCGGGAAAGCAGCGGAGGTCGCTCTCCTAACAGAACGAGCACACGATGCGGTCAACCTATTCGTCGACAGCCAAGCTGCGATAAGATCCATGCAGTCGTCCGCGGTCAGTTCCAGAAGTGTCTTGGCGAGCAGGGAGGCATTAGACATCCTAAGCACGACAAAGACAGTGCGGATCTATTGGGTTCCCAGCCACCAGGGCATCGAAGGAAACGAAGCGGCGGACGTACTAGCTAAGGAAGGCGTCGTGCTGGAGAATAGGAGGACCGAGAACGTGCCTGTCTCCCTTAGAACGCTGCAATGCGATCTAGAGAAGCAGGCTAGAACACAGACTGATAGCAGATGGAACAGTACCACCACCTGCAGAACCTCGAAGATAATGTGCAAGGAACGCAACGAGAAACTTAGCCACTACCTACTGCACCTACCACGAAAGGACTGTAGATTGCTAGTGGGAATACTTACAGGTCACTGTCTGGCTGCTGCACATGCAGCTAAGCTAGCCATCACCAACAGAGACAGTTGTAGGAAATGTGATGAGCCTGGGGATGAACCTGCCTCCAAAAGGACGCCACAGGAACTGCTGGCCTATGCTTAAAACACCTCGATTCTCGGGGACTTTAAAACCACCTAAACACTCCCGCGACGGTTCATACACCCCCCTATCCGGATAACTAAGGGCCAGATTGGCCTATGCGTGGCCCCGCTGAGGGCCGTCCGGTTTAACCTTACCTAACCTAAAGCGGTTAAGTCCTTGCGGAAGCCGGCCATAACACTTCCGAGCAAACAGGGATGGGCAGAGGCAGAGCAAGTCAGACATGACTCCGGGGCAGAGCCATACTCATATGCATGTTGCCCCGATAATAATGATAAAAGAAAACATTCCCATAACGGGGTTTGCCTCACCTTCAACTTTAGCTTTAGCTTCGGTCTCGGACTCGTTTTTCGGCTTGGACTCGCCCACAGGATACGGGCTTTGGTACGCGTGAGTCTCCGGCAAAGGACTCAGGTAATTACCGTGTTGGGGTTGCTCGGATCGAAGTTGTTGCTTCTTTTGTGCATAAATTTTCGGCTAAGGAAGGCGCGTGCCAAATCAGTGTTTACACTTTTATTTGTTCTGCGGGTGGAAAAGGTTTTTGGGGATAGATGGAGTGCCATGGGGAGCGGCGCAGAGGGTTGCCGGAATGCTAACAGAAGACATAACTTTCCTGCCCGATGCAGTGCGAGGCAGGGCAGATAATTTTGAATAATGTCTCAATTAAAGCCGCATCATTGTGGGGGCTTCGAGAAAGAGTTCGAATAGAAGAAATACTTAAATTGTGAAAAAATAAAAACATTTGAAAGAAGTTAGTGTACCAGTCTTATCGCAATCTATTCCATCCCCTGTACACATAGATGCAAGATGCCTGTGGGGGAAAGTAAAAAGCGTACAGAGGTCGCCACCCAACACTGAGAATGGATGCCCATTGGATAGGGCATTCTTACAAGAGCGAAAGAGAGAGTGGTACCCAGCAATGCAAATTCGAATGCCATCTCAATTGGGCCTTTCTTGGAGAAAAAACCCTTAGCTTCCAGAAAAAACTCACCCCGTTGCGGGAGCCCGGGCTATAATTTGTGGGCTTTGGCTGCCTCGAGGGCGTCTTATTTATAGCGGGGCTTATACAATATCAATGTAAGCTATCCCCCTTGCTCCAACCCTCTCTTCGTCTGTGTGTACTTATTGATACAAGTTGGCTCTGACTTCCGGGCTTTTTATTTCCACCTGTGAGCGGAACGCTCGTAAGTACCAACGAATATATATCTTGTATGGACGCATTTTTGTGGTTATAATCGGATTTTATTGCAAATTAACGAGCCGCCCACCCTCACCCGCCATAAATTCCTGCCCTTACCATTACCCATAGCTCCTGCCCGTCCTATAATGCTTCAAGCACCCTGTAAGTCTCATTGCTGCATGTTGTTGTCTTTAGCTTTGGTTATTTATACGCTTTTTATTACCTTCATTCCGTCTGTGTCTGGATGTCTCTCTGTCTGTCTGTCGGTGTGTGTGGTTGTTAGGCAGGTGTTCTCTCTGCCTCCCATACCCATCCCCATCCCCATCCCCATCCCCAGATCCACTTCATTATCCTTGAGGTAAAGTTTCTCCTTCGACCCTTTTATTGGCATTGCATTTATTATTATGTGAGTTTTGCTATTTCTTCGATATTAATTTCTTGCTATTGCCGCGTGTTCCTTTTAGTGGCCTCTCAATATTCATTAGATCTCTGATTTGTTACGGTTTCCCTTTGGCTTATGCCGTCTCCTCACCTCTCCATTTCCATCTCCATCACCAGAAACCCCAATCCCCTTTCATCTACCTCTGCCTCTCTTTGATATCAGTTTTTGTGTTGTTTTTATTGCCACTAGTATTTTGATTACTGTGCAGAAAGGTACGCTGATTCGGATTGGATCGGGGGCCTCTGTTATTACGGGAGCACGAGAGAAATCCCGCAAAAAACACATCAGTGAAAAACCCGACACGTTGAACTAGTTTTGCTGCAGCTGCTAGACGAGAGCTTTTATATTTTTCATGTTACAAACCATTTTTTCTGAATGGTATACCCTCTTTTAATAGGATTACCCCGATTTTTCAATTTAAGATTCAAAAGCGTAGTAAAGGGATTGGATAGAAATGTATTAAATGATTTACTTGCAGGGGTGAATCAGTGAATGAATGGAATATTGACTGAAACTGGACCAATCTATTTTCCACTGAACACACATCCTCGATAGAGTATCTACCTATGTATCTATGTCGGCGCGGATATTTCGGTGGCCAGGCGTTGGTCGCCGTTGATTTTCATTTAATTACCGAACCAAATTTCCGACACTATGGCAGCATAAAATAATTGCAAGTGCTGAAAACATTAAGAAACCGGATTGAAGCCCCGGCTTCAGCCTCAGCCTCAGTCTCAGCCCCGGTCTGGGCTCCAGTTTCGGTTTCACCTGGGACTCTGGTTGGCCTGGTCGATTGGCCATTCGCTGGCTTCCAGTTGCAGGCCGAACGCGACTTTCGTTCTCGTTTTTGCTGCTGCTCCTGCTGCTATTTTTGTTGCTGTTGCTGCTTCCAATTGTAATTGAATTTTGTGTTGTCGGCAAAGTGGCAAACGTCAGTCAACAGCAGCAGCAGCAGGAATGGCCAACAGCCGACAGCAAAAATGAAGCAATTTCAGGCTAAGTTTAGTTTAAATGTCTGCCTCTGCTGCTTCTGCTGCCTCTGCTGCCCCTGCTGACTGACTGTCGCCGTCGACTTGTGTAATGTTGCATGCCCCACGTGCTCGCTTTTAGAGCCGGCCTGGAATTATGCTTACTATGAAATTCAATTAAATGGAATTTGTTGCAGTGGCGCGACGTGATTTCATTTTTCCCGTGCCCGATGTGATGCACTTTTTCAAGCGAGCCTCCTCCACCCCGGTGATTGCGTTTTAGTGCAGGTTAGTGCCGTTCGGACAGCTCGATTTCAGCAGAAGCAGCAAAAAAAAGAGTCAGAGCCAAAATCAGAAGCTTAATGGATCATAAATGGATTAAAAACAGAATGCGAATCCAAAGGAATCACCCGGCGATTAGTAAAGAAGAATACTTTAATGAATGATTTTTCCCCCTACGATTTCAAACTACTTCTCTCTAATATCCGATCACAGACGGTTCGATGATTACGGCCTAATCAGCAATTGCCGAGCGCATTTAATTGAAGGCCAGGATTTCTTTTGCATTCAGCCTAATCCGGCTCCCTCGCTCGCACCGTATTCACATCAGATCGAATCCATTGGTCGACTGCTTCTCATTTTCGGAAAAGATGCCCTGACACGCACTTTTCCTTCGTTTGGGAGACTTCACATGTATAGTAAAACTGCAATAGCAAAATGTAACTGTAAGCCCTGGGCTCCCCATTGGACCCCGTCTGCCGGCTCTAATCCGATCGTATGGCTGAGTGGTTATTCTCTCGTGCAGAGGACCCTGTCCTGGAGCGAGCTGCGATTTGCGTTGAGGGCAAACGCTTGTTTGCTGTTGACGCTCCAGCTTAGACCTCATTACAATTTTCAAGTACATTTGCGATGATAGTTACACCGAACCGACTACCAGACAGCTGAGCAGAGCTCCCATCTCTCGTCTGTTGCCCCTTGAAACATATACTATGCAAATATCATGGTAACTATTCACAGATCCGGAAAACTCCACTTGACAGGAGGAGGCTGGGCGGTGCAGGGGCAGGTGCAGGACCCTACAGCGGTGTAAACAGTCCCGCCATCGTCCCACTGGGGCACGAATGTCTGTTGACCATTAAATTCACTTCACTTCATTAAAATTTGAAGCATTTCTTGGTGAGAGTTTATCTGGCCAGCAGCCCTGGCTGTCTCTGGGCAATAGTTTTTCAATAACACAGGAAAAATTTGTCGAAACAGGAGGAGGCGGAAACTGCAAATAATAGTTTTCCCGCCCGAATAATCGGAACAAAGCTGTTCGAATGCTCTTCACAAGATGCTCTCTACAGGAAATATAGGCTTTTTTTAGCCTAAAAGATAGCTTGGCCATTTTCTTCAGAAGAAGAGAGTACTTCACCTTCTGTGCTCACCCGTTTTTATTACCTACCGTTTTGTTTGTTTGCCGACGTTGACAACTTTCGAGGGGCCTCTCAGTGGCCGAATGTAGTGTCCCTTGCTCTACAGGAGGCCTTCAAGAGAGCGTGAGGAAAGACAAAACAGCTTTGACTTTGATGCATTTTACCTAAAATACTGCTGGGCCATAGCATGATTCGGGTTCTTTCAGTCCTGCATGTCCGGAAGGTTCGTTTCGTCCTATCGATCCGACTGACTGCCACCATCTGTCCTGCGAAAACCGCAAAACCAAATTGATTTTGTCTACTCAAGCCGAGGACATGGCCATGGACAAGCCTCCTGTGCTGTCCAGTCGTGTCGTGTCCGGGCATTTACTGCCCTTTGCATTCCCTGCCTGGACTGCAGCTCGTCCGTCGCCAATTTTCATTACGCATCTGGAAGATTGCTCATGTGACATTACGCATACGACACATTGTTCCAGTCGGACAATTGAGTTGCCAGCGCATCGATGGTGGAGAGCATTGTTTGTGCATCCACATATGCACTGCACTAGATGTATGCGTGTAAACATAATCAGTATTTGCAAATAGAGAGCTGTACATCGGGGCCCACAACAAGGGGGAGGGGACTGTGGCTGGGCAGGGATGTGTACGTGGGTAATGGAATATTGGCTGGAAGATAATTTCGTTCGACTCTGTTGGACGGTACCACTGAGATACTGTGAGCAGCTGAATGCCACTGTTTGATTATAATCTGAAAATATTAAGTACTACTTGGCAAAATACCCGACAAATGAAAGTTAAACACTAGAAACTCCCCGTCGAAATCTGTTCGCGAATTATAAATATACAATAGACAGTGCAACTGGCTAAGCCATCCATCTGGAGGCAGCAATTACCAAATTGGTTTGGCCAGAAAGAGTTCAAAGGGAGAGATCGAACGCGATCCGATCCGATTGCGGACAGTGCCACCAGCTGCTTCCTCTTCAGAGCGGAGGCAGGTGAAGGGAGAATAAAAACAGTTGGCTCAATGACAAGGAGAACGACAATCGAGAGCTTAAAGGAGTACAAAAGCCGAGCGCAATGGGGAACAAATGACAAATTTTTAATGCCTCAGAAAACAAAACGTTGATAAGATCAGCGGCTGCCGCACAGACTGAACAAAGCCAACGGTCGACCAGGAGCGGAACAAAGAGCTGCAAATCCAGAAACCCGAAAATAATAAAAAACGCAAAACAAACAAATGGATGACAAACCGACGAGGATGAGGATGAGAAAGAGGACGAGGATCTCAAGATCTCCCTCCGCTGATTTGGGAATTAAACACGCGCGAATAAAAATCAATGAGGGACTACCTGCTCGGTCGCTCTTAGATGGGATCATTTCAGAGACCTGAATGGATGGATGGATGGATATTATTCCAGACAGAACGGCGCACGGTCGAGCACACATTTGAGATTTTTGTCAACAGGATTCTTGGGCGTGTAAAAATAAAATTAGTAGAATACGCCGAGCACTAAAGCCGCTGGAAAGAAAAACATTTTGAAAGGACAAACACACTCGAAGCGAAGATGGGACACCGGCCCAGGACGAGAATGAGAACGAGAATGAGGACAACGTCGCGACGTACAAATCTGCTGGGGAAGCAGGACTACCCGTAGTTGTCGTCATTTGTTGATTTTTATTTCGCTCCGTTTCTGCTCTGCTCAACGCTGTTCTGCCTTGCTCCTTGGTTGTGTTTCCTCGTAAAAATCCTTTAAGTGCACTTCAGAGCACAATGCACTCGGTGCGACAGTGGCAGTGGCAGAGATGAGCCTCGGCTGTTGAGCGAGGTTCCGCCCTGGCGACCCTTGCTCCCGCCTTTTATCCGTTCATCCATCCATCTATTTCCTAAGCATTGCAGCGGGGATTACATGGTCCGATTTGCATCTGCTGACCCTAGATGCTATCTCCACTGTTGGGACAGATCGAAGTTCAGCCTCTAATCGGTAATGCTCCATTTTATATTAGTAATTACGATAATCTTGCAGTGATTCCCTTGCTGGCGCCGTTCTTCGGCTCCTCCTAGACTCCCATCTCCCTCCAAGCTCTCCTGCAGTGGGACCGTTCTTCACGATGCGTTGCTAATTTACAATTTCAATGTCACGCTCCATGCAAGTGACGATAAATTTGCACCACTCGGGGCGGAGGGGTGGGATCGGAGTGCGATGGGATGCGATGCGATAGGACGGGAGCTGGTAATGGGAGACGCATCGCTAGCTTCTTGCACTTAGCGAAATTATATGGCTGACAGGACTTGTTGATTGCCCCGTTGCCGCTGGCTAAATTTAGCATTATTAAAAAATTAAGCTGACAACATGCTGGTGTCATATCGACCGAGGCAAGAACAGGCAACAGCACAGACAAGCAGAGGCAGAAGCAGAAACAGGCCAGAGACTCGGGAGCAGCTGACTTTCGTAGTCAAATTCCAGCCAACCGAGCAGGCAGGCAGAGAGAGGGAGCGCGGCGGCGGCGGAAAGACATGCGTGCGTCATGTGGCAGGGTCGCTTCGACCGCCCGACACTTAGTTTAATTTCTAGGTGCCGGCGAGGGTGGACACGAGAGGCGTGTACGGAAGCCGGGGCCGGGAAAAAAACATGCGCCGACTCTGCCACTTGCCTCCGTCTCCGCCATCGTCTGAGAGTCCCTCTACCCCCAAGTCCCTTTCGGGCTGATTAATTATATTTCGGTTTTTTCGAGCTATGAGAAAGACCAGAGACACGCTAAATTAAGTCAAATTTTGCATCCTCATTTAATTATGCTAATGATCTAAGAGCAAGTCCCAAGTCCCAGCCAGGCAGACTGACGGAACATTGAGCGACCTGCGCGGCAGCAGTAGTTGCCACTTATTAATCGGAGGGACCCTCAGATTATAGACACCCACTACATCCGCACTAATGTCCCCCCCAGGAGCCATGTCTTTTATCTAGCTGCCAGACTATGAAGAATTCGTTTCACTTTCGAGTTGTTTAGCTTCTGCCACTCCAACTCCAGTTCCAGTTCCAGTAGCACAAGCAGAAGCAGGAGCAGACCCAACCCAGACGTGATTACCACTGAAAAGTACACGAGTTTTAAGTCAAAGTGACACCGAAGATTATGGTTTATGTCGACAGAGTTGACACGTTGTTTATCAGAAATGCAAGTCAATGATTTTGCCGGTCTGTGTCGAGGGCAGTCGCACGGCAGCAAATGCAACTTTGTGTTGACGGATGCATGGCAAGTGCAGGACCAAGACGCACCACAAGAGGGCAACAAAGGAAGCAAACCGACAGCCAAGACGCAACGAGGATCGATGGGGCACGAGGGGCACCGTCTCGACGGGGCCAACTTGTTGTGCATGTGCCTTACAAAATGTTGCAATTAATTTAAGTTCTTCTGCTTCTGAGTCATCAAATAGAGTCGAGATAGTGTCGCTGGTCGAGAGCATTATGTTCTGCTTTAAATCATTATAAATCAGAAGTAAAATAAGTGATCACATGGATCAATCAATATTACCATTACCAGCTCCCATAACGACGACAGTTTCCACCTGGGGACCCATCAGCAGTAGCGGTAAATGATAATGGGAAGCAAATCGCTCGGCGCCCATTTAGATGACATAACCGATAAACTGTAAATTGCCCACAAAAATGGAAACTTTCTGCCACCCATTCGCATTAACATTAACCTATCTGGGTGCGTATCTATGGATTTGTCTGGGACAGATTTATGCAGGCCGCAGCACTCCACCACTCCACCACCCCACATCCCGGCCAGAGTCAATCAGCGACAGCGGGCGGCATGTGAGCCACGACATAGGTATCACCAGGGAGCAGGGAGCAGGGACCATGGACCAGGAGCCAGAAACAGTGAATCCTACCGAGAAGCCCTTCCACATGACTGACTTATTCCAGCGATGCGTCGCTCTTTTTCTGTTTGTTTCGGTCGAGAGCTATGAAGTTTTTCCAAGTTATATATTGTACGTTAAATAACTCCCGTTGCGCGGCAAACTTTGTTTACGGCAATAAAAAAGTTTGCTAAAAATATACAAAATAAACTCGGGTCCGTGCGAAGGACAAGGGGACCAGTCCAGCTGAGAGAGAGGGAGCTGAGGAGAGATGAGATGAGGCCAAGGCTAAGCTTGAGATGTGGGATGCTCTCTGGGTGCAACCTTTTGGGAGCTGTTCCAGAGCGCAAATGTAATATTTGCTAATTTTATGTGAATTCGGAAAGTTTTGTTGCTGGGGTGAAATGGTGGGGCTGGAGGGCATAATCCCCACGAGTGAACGCAAATCTGGCGCATTTATGGTTATACAATTTTCTCGGAATGCACAAATACCTTGAGAATCAGTTTTTAAGCTACAAAACACACACAAAGGCGAAGAAAGTAACCGAAAAAAGCAAACATTTTCCACAGCGCAAAGGAAAACTCAAGCATGCCCTTTACATAAGGCTAATGTATGGGATTATCCGTAAACAAAGCAAACAGCAGCCTCTGAAGGAGCGGAGGCAAATCAATTTTGCACATGTAGGAGTGTGCGTTTGCGTGTGTGGCAGTGCCGGAGAATCCTTTGGCCTGGCACTTGGCTTATCCTTTCGAATGGAAATGGCCGCGGCAACAGCAACAGCAGCAGAAACGGTAGTGGCAGTGGCAGTGGCAATGGAGTGCCTTTCCAAAGATTGGATGGGCTGCCTAGCGCGAGCTTG
Source organism: Drosophila miranda (assembly GCF_003369915.1). Lineage (NCBI taxonomy): Eukaryota > Metazoa > Arthropoda > Insecta > Diptera > Drosophilidae > Drosophila > Drosophila miranda. The sequence continues at coordinate 29,833,255 of NW_022881614.1, forward strand.
AGGAAAACAATAAACTTTCGTCTGGCATCTAATATTAGAGGTGAAAATCTTTTCCAAAGCTTCGAAAGGTTTCCATTCCCCCTTCCATTCCAGTATTGGGATTCGTGAGGCAGCAGCTGGCGGCGGCCCCATAAATGCGGTTAAATATAAAAGTTTTTGCATCTTTAAAATGTTTTTACGAACTTCGTTGGGTTGGCTGGCTGGATCCGAGCTGGGATCCGAGGATGAGCTGCATAGGGAATCATCGAGGTAAATTTCGGAAGGTGGATAGAAGCACCACCATAGATTCGTCAAAACATGCTCTTTACTTTCAGCAGAGAGTGCCTCGCTTCAGCTCAGTTAATTATGAAAGAATCTTTCCAGTCGGTGGGTCATGACCGCACTTAACCAGACTGCAACCGTAGGCGCTCGCTGCTCCACTGCGCAGAAAGATATCTTCTAATGCCCCTCGGCCGACATGTGGCTATAAGAGCCCCGCTGGCCATTGGAACAAGGCCGTTCCGTGACTGGCACGCAACGGAATCAAAGGGTTAATGCATGCCACACAGTTACACAATCCCATGTGCGGCATAGGCACGGCCCAGCAAATGGACGGCAAATGGCTTAGCCCGCCATTGAAAATTATCTATGGCCCGTCCCATTACATTAATAAATGCTGCAGCAGCTTGGAAAACTGTAAAATGTTCCCAAACATTTCGTAGGCCACTGCTAATTATGGGCCGTAAATTAGCTGGCGCGACCTTCAATCAAAGAGTCGAGATACACCCGAACATGAGCATGCTCGTACAAGTATGTCTGTACATGGCTGAGTTTTTTGATAATAAGTCAAGCCATGCCATGGTTTTTTATTTAGTTTTTGATTGATTAATTTGAATCGAAATGGGCCACGAATTGAATTTTTAATGGTTCCATAATTTGGCAGCAATTAAATTGGGATAGACACACACATAGTTAGTCGTATATGGAAGGTGAGGGCATATATGTTTTATAGGAGAGTCTAAAGACTCTTTTAGTGGAATATATAGAAACAGTTAGGAAATTTATGGCTCTACTTGTTCAACTATTGTGTCTCCCCTTTTCATTGTTCAGTTTCTGTGGACGTCTCCTCAATCAAGTTGATACTAACACATGTTGGACCCTAAGTGTTGCCTCCTCATGCTGCTCCAAATGGTGAGAGTGGGGAGAGGCAGAAGCCTCTATTAATAGATCTTTAATTGATGATTATGTCAGTGGAAAGCGTCGTTGACAAACTACGTATCTGATGGATACATGCAGTTCAAAACTTTCAAGCATTTGTATTGAACGCTGCCATTAATCAAGAGGCTTTCTACTCGTGGCTGCTGATTTTCGAAAAGCTTTTCTGCGGTTAAATATTTTGAACGCCAACATATGTTGCCTGCCATAAAGCCCAATGATTTGTCATCATGCAGCATGTGTGTGTGTGTGTGTGTGCGTGTCAATGTGTGGTTTGGTGTGAGTGCGGCAGCAGCAGCAACAGCAGCCTTTCGGGGCTCCCAGTACGAGTTCGAGTACATTTTCCAACCGAAAAACTGCAGCCACAACTGCGAGCGCAAGTATCTTGTCCTCGCACTCGCAACTGCATCCGATAGATACTCGCAGCCGCAAACAAGTTGCAGCTCTGTTGAGCCAGCTGCATGTCATGCTTCGAGTTATGGAGAACGACGACAGGCTAAGAGGCTGGCGACGGAGACGGTCTCGGCCACGGGCACGGCAACAATTCAATGTGCGTTCTGCGTTCTGCGGTTTCGGTTTTCGGCGAACGGATTTTGCGCAAAAGTTTTTAAAACATTCCCAAAACTATGGCAAACATTTTTGTATCCAGAAAGTAGTTGGCTGATGGGCATTTATCTGCCGGCCAGCTAAATACACTGAAGTAGGAGTCTATATATAAATAGTTGCATTTATATATATTTGAGGGAGATAGATCCCAGCTATGGCAGAAGTTTCCCTGTAACCCAACAACTTTTTGGGCATTTATTGATTTCGAAAATATTTGAGAGCGAGTTGGTTTGATTGATGGTAGCATAGTTGGTCGGGTATTTTGATGAGAGGATTCAAGGGATATCACTACTTCGGATGGGGATGCAGCGAAGTAATCAAAGGGTTATTATCATTTCAATTTGTTGCCAACTCTTCCAATGGGAATTATAAAATAGAGCACAGCTCGCTTAGCCACTCCCCCATAGGAGCTTCCAATTATATGCTCCCACTGATGGCCCGACTCAAACAGAATATCAATCCAAGATCATTGTTGGTTTCTCTGTTGGGCTACTCTCTGTTGGGTACATAAAGTGGCTGCTTTCGCTCGTATCAAATCGGCATTACCTAATGGCGTTGTTGCAGCTGCCCCAACGGCTGCCTTCCAGCAATTACCCACAACACATGAATTAAGGTCCCACCTTTGTCTATGACCGAAACTTTCGCCGATCTTGAGGAAACGCGAGGCCGAGCAGAAGTCAGTTTCGGGGGCAGCCAAACATTTGCGGGACACGATTCCAAATTAACACATAAATTGCAGCAACTTAACACGCGTTGGAGTGCAGTCGCAGTCGCAGTCATTGTCGTAGCCGCAGTGGCAATTGCCAGGTTGGAAGTTTCTAGCTGGAGCTTGGAGCAGAGTGCTGAGGCTGCAGTGCCAGCACCAGTGCCAGTGGGAGTGGCAGTCTTGGCCTCAGCCTCGTTAAGGGTTGACTGCGGGCCTTGTTACAATTAATTGCATATGCCAGGCCACATTTTTGCATACCGGCAACATGTTGCAGTCAACAATAAATAAGCGTTTAAAATGCAATGGCCGACGGAGCAGCCAACCAGCCGACACCAGCGACGCGAAGACTCCTCCGTTCCCAGTTCAAGTTCCAGCCCAGAAAGATCCCGCGCAGCCAGCAGTCGGTGATCAATCAAGAGCTTGTAATGGGCCCCCCTCGTTACACGATAGTTTAGCTGAATTGCGCAATTAATTAGTTTCGTGTTAATGAGCAATGCGCATCATCCCGTGGTCGTAACAAGGATCGCCAGACACCCGGCCGGCCCTAGACCCGGCTCAGACCATCGTCCCAGACAGCCCGCACCGTTCTAGCCCGGCTCGAGACTCATTGCAACGAAAAGGAATTTTTTAACGACCTTCCGTTCCGAGCTCAGGCGCAAAGTTAACTAGAAATTTATGACTCGTTCAGACCTTGTTCGCATTGAAGACTCACTTAAAGTTTATGAAAGCCAAGGCACCCTCCATTACAAATACGTCCGAGGATAAAAAGTAGTAAAGAAAACTATGCCCGACAAAAGCAGATCAAAAAGTATGGAGGCCAAAAACTCTAGAGATCGACTACAGAAAGTAATTAGTAATTAGCTAAGAACAAGTTCTGAAATGTTGGAAAATATCAGCAAAAGTAAAAGTATATACAACGTATGTGGTTTTTCCTACTGTCTTTAGTTTTAATGATTTGCCAGGATTTAGATAGATTAATCGAATACGTTTTTCTGTGAGGAAAAATATTGAGGCCAGACATTGTTCGACGCCAACCTCCCCAAAACTTTATGTTTATGCCGATGGGATACCGTTTATTGTTATTCATTGATAGGCTTCGGCGGCTCCAGGGTCCCACTCTGCCCCAATGTGATGTCAAAAGTTATGAGCAAACAATTTTCTGCTTAAAAGCGTCTGTCACAAAACTTTCGTGGGCCCCTTGCCAAGCCAAACAAATCCCATTCAGCCGCCCATGTCAGGCAATACTTTTACAATTTCTCTGCAATTACGGCAGACGGCAGCCAGCAGCCAGAAAAGTTTCCATATATGTACCCTTCTACGGGTACTGGTGGAGGGAGCCGGAGACGGAATCAAATTCCTACGTGACTTGGTTTTAACGAGATTTGTCCTATACCGAATAACAACTATCGACAATGCAAATAAATATCGTAAGTATATTTTGTAATTTACTCGACCAAATGTGTTGTTCATTGCAGGGGCGTGGTGCTGCCCCATTATTTGGCATACAATGTGGAATATCGTGTGTCAGAAATCTAGAATTGATTCACGTCCTCAACGCCACTCCCTGCGATTGAATTTGTGGGCAGTGCGTGTTGTATAATTTTTCACATACTTGCGGGGCGGATGAGTGTCGCTGAGAGCCATGTCAACGCATTTCAAAGTGGCAACAAAGCAAACAGTTTACATTTTCAAAGGACCCTCCACCCAACGGACTCCTCACTGACCATTTCTGCTTTATAATTTGACAATCAATTGACAGTTCGTTTGGCAAACGAAAACCCACACTCATTCACGAACAAAAAGATATGCGACAAAACCATTGACAATAAAAATATGAAATAAAATATCAAATAACTTTACAAAACTATTTGAGAGCAAATTGCGTTTGGAACTCGGATTTACCTATGACATTAGTTGAGTGCTGCGTGGAGTGCGATCCCAGCTGTGGGACGGCAGTGTTCGGAAAAGTTCCAAGAAATTTATATTTAAGGTTGACATCCATTTGGGAAATATCAAAGAGGAAAATGAAAAGAATGCTCTGCTTTGGGGCTAGGGCCACTCCTATCTCCAATGTGGTCCTATGAAAAAGATGTACTTTAATACAAAATAGTATATAAATTTGCTCAGAATGCGGAACGGAACCATCCAATAATGAAACGTTTGCTCGATAAACTCTCCTACAGTCCAATGATATTCAAAATGTCCTCCTCTGTGAGCTTCTCCTCTTGGTTTACCTGAGCCGGAGCCTGAGTTGGCGGGGGCTTGGCCGCTGGAGGAGTGGCGACCGGAGCTGGAGCTAGAGCTGGAGCGGGAACAGCCGTAGGAGCGGGCTTTGGCGGTGCCTTAGGAGCTGCAGCTTGGGCTGGCATACTAATCCTTAAATTGGGTGTTTTCGTGGTAGACCTCCGAGACTTTGATGCGGGCGCTGGCCCTGATGGTTTGGCCACATCGCTTCCTTTTTGGTGGTGCTGCCCCTTGACGGTGACATCCATAGAAATTCCAGCTACTTTGGGCTTCGCACCCTGGGCCAGCACTGCGATATGTGGCTGTTCCTCTGTAACGGACTCGGGATCGCTTGGAGGGGGTGTCGGCTTCAACCAGCAGTGGTAGGTGGCCAGGGAGACACCGCAGGGCGGAGGCTTCGCCAACAAGTCCTCAGTGCCTTCTTCCTCTTCGCACTTCTCTGGATCCTTGGCGGAAGGCACCTCCTCAACCACGGGCTTGATCGGCTTGAAGGGAGCCAAGTAGGTGAAGAGATGAGGGAAGGCGCGCTGCTTGATCTCGCAGGTGCAGCGGCACTGGAAGAGCGCCTCCTCCTCTTCGGAGTTGGGGGTCATGCTTGCCTCCTCCTCCGGCTCATCCACCGGCTCCTCGCCCACCCGGGGCCAGTCGCGGAACGGAGCCAGCCAACAGTAGTCAGTGTCGTGGTCCTCAATGCCGGTGGCCGACAGCCTCTCCCCGTGGTGCTCCTCCTCCCCAGCCCCCTCATCGTAAGCAGGCTGGCAGGTGCAGATGTCGCAGGTGCAGGTGCATTCGGGATCGCAGGGCAGGTCGTCCTTGTGGCAGGGAGGACAGATGACCTCGATGGGAGGGAACGGAACTCGGTGCTCCTTGAACTGCTCCTCCTCCTCGTCGTAGCGGAGCCAGCGGCACACATACGGCTCCTGGCTGCACTCGCACTGCAGCTTCCGAGGCTTGCCTTGGAGCTCTGCACAGTTGGTGGTTTACTCGAGGACTTCTTCTGGATTACTTTCTTCAGTCCATAGTTGTATCGGGACGACTTTGAGCTGATCTCGCTGGCCGGCCCTGTCGGAGGCCCTTCATTCACGATGATCTCTTTCACTTGGACGGAAAGCTGACTGGGACCACGGCCGTTGCGGAGGGTTCACTGCTGGGAGCCATGTTCTGCTTCAGGAAAAGCACCTCAATCTCGGCGGTCATTGTGGAGATGGTAGAGATCTGGGAGGGGACCGCGGATGTCCAGGCGCAGCGGCAATGGTTCTCATCGTCCCAGATCACACGGGTACACAGCACATCGTACAGACTCTTGTAGACACAAGAGACACAAGACAGCATCTCGGAGTGCATCAGTCCCGCATAGGCCGCGGCACCAAGCGGTGCGCTTGGCCGCGTGCAGCCAGAGGCACTGCTGGCTATGCTTCATGCCCTCCATCAAGGACTTCAGCCGCTTGCCCTCCATCGCGGTCCTTCAAGATTGAGTAGGCGATTTGGGAGTCCATACGCGACATCTGCGCCTCGACGGCAAGCCCATGGATGAAGGTCTCGCAGAATCGCTTGCGGGGCACTAAGTCAATCTTGTAGCGCAACTCGTCGTAGTGCTCGAACGAACGCCTTATCACTTGCCTGGTGCGACTCACCTCCCAGGCCATGAGGCCGCAAATCCGCATCACCTGCATTACGCTGTCCGTAATGTCATCGATGTCCCCCTGGAAGAATTCCTGGCGCTTCTCTCGCAGCTCCTTGCCGCAGTGATGTCCCCTGGGCAGGTGACACGGACACTGGACCATCGAGACAGTCGAACGAGATTTTCTCATTTGAAAGTGTAGATTTTGATGATACAAAATTTGGATTTAATTTATTTCTACTAACGAAAAATGACAGAAATATGTGAACACATAGTTAAACAATTATTACGAATACAGAGCGGTCATGCCAAATATTAACATAGTTGGCGCGCCACGGACTCCTACTGCTCCCTCTTACACTCCCACTCTTGGGGAAGGTAAAATGTTTCCACTGCCAGAATAAAATAAAATCAAATGAAAGGAAATACGACAAAAACAAAGAGAGGGAGGGAGAGAGAGAGAGAGAAAGAAACTCCGGAAAATGCGGGCACATTGACAGTGCGGGCGATTGATTTTTCCTGTGTTTGAATTTCTGTTGCCAGCGCGGGCGAGGAGAGGCTCTCAAGTAACGCTGGGCAGGGGTCGGGGCCCGATCTAAAATTAATGCATTGCAAATAGACGGCACGGCGTTGCAGTTGTCAGTCAGAAATGCAAAGAGAGCTACGAGTAGGAGAAGGAGGACGAGTTCTCGTGGGGGAAAGCCCGAGACGGACAGAATGAGTTTAATTGTTGACCTAAGCTATTAGCCCCCGTCAAAGGCCCCTGCCGGGAGTGTGGAGTGTGGATTCGACCTGAAAGCCGACAGAAACGAGATGCTCCCTTTGTCCCTCCGCTGAGCCGATCCGGTGCGCACATTTCGCAAACATTTCTTAGAATCCCCTTCATACGACCGGGCTGAAACGCTTCGGAATGCACCGACGGCGCTGACTGACAACCAAAGTGCCAGAGTTTGTCGGCTGCTTTGTGTTCCAGCCAGCCACGATTTATACTCGGATTTGTTTATGTTGCAGCAGCATTATTGTTTCGCGATTTCTCGTTTACTCTATGCCTTGTCTGTTCCTCGCATTCCATGCAGCAGCTCATTATTATGGCCTCTGTGTGGTAGGATCGTGAAATGCGGGAGTGCTTCAATGCAGACAGGCGTCTCTGACAGTAATCGAATGTACATTATACGAATAGTGTATATCAAATGGTGTCTTTAATCGAAAAGTCTTTTCACCTTATAAAGTGATGATATTTCAGGCACAAGAGATCTCTCGCTGATCCGACCTGCTTCTGTGTCTCACAGCGGGTGGACGGCTACCGAAGCTACTGGACACCGCAGAAACCAACACCTTTACGGGAATATTGACGATCCATCTCCACATGTATCCCGCACTGTCTGCAGAGATGTTTTATGGGTCTCTGGGGAGTGTTTTTTTAACCGATAATATACAGACTGAAACAGAAAAAACGGAGAGATGATACTCAGGAATCCCGCAAAAAAATTAAACTGAACTTTTGGCAAAAGTATATTCCTGTATTTTCTTTCCTATTAATTTGCAATTGCATTTTTGTCCCCGCGAAACTTCAAAAGCTGCAAGATTATCCCGCGATTTTCCATCAAATCAATACCAAAATACCAATAAGAAGGAAAACAGTAAAAAGTTCAATTTAGGAATAATGATTTATTCTTTTCGAATTTTAATCTATTTATAGAAAGAGGTGTAGAGTACTTGGTGTGCAAGCAGTAGTACTACTTCCAGTTGCTCAATCAATGCCACAACCCTGCCCACACTCAACGCCTTTCAATTCCCATAGCGACTTTAATTTATCACGCTTGATCTTGATTAAAAGTCCGAACCAGCACCCGCACCCGCGCACACCCTTTCTCGAGGAAGAACTGTCGGAAGCCAGTTGAGGGAGGGAGCTGGTCGGGCAGTCAGACAAGCCAATTATAGACAGCCAAAGCCGCGTGAGGATGCCAGCGAGCAGATGGAGACCCGAAGACGTACATCGACGGCCAGAGCTGAATGAAAATTATAATGTGAGCAGCAGCACCAGCAGCGCATACGAGCTGCAATAAAGACATCAACAGTTCGGGGCATCAAAGAACGAGCCGGGCAAAAACCAGAAAAGGGGGAAACTCTCGGCAACTTATGAGATTTCCAAAAATAATATTAAAATTAGCAACGAAGAGCAACAAATGAGATTTTCCCCCCCTTGGATGCATCGGCTGCACGACCACCGTCTATAAATCCAGACCCAGAGCTCGTCCACATCCACAGGAGGAGTAGATCAATCAGTGCATTGGGCCAACGACTCCAGACAAGAGCTTAGTGCCAGTAATTAGGAATGATAAATGTTCGATTTACAGTCGAATCTGAAGTGCAATATGGATGGGTTTTAAATAAACAGACTGAAAAAGAGAGGAAAACGAAGTGGTAAAAAATATGAGGGAAAACTGGAGCACATTGGAAACTAGATCTTGTAATGAAGGTCCTGCACTTTTTGGGGATATATTTCCTTTTACTAATTCTTTAAAGAGTGAAAAGATGAGTCAGTTCGGTAAGTTCCAAAATTTTTAGATATCTATATCTATATAAAGATATCTATGTATATCTATATCTATAATACAACGTAACAGCACTTTACTACTGTATGCATGCCACGCCGCATTCAAATACTCAATTTCGAGTTAGAGCCACAAATGCAGACATTTACGGCTACGGCTGCCCCATGGGCCGCAACCTCTCCGTGTCCAGTGCCAGGATTGCGGGTAATAATGCTAGCACCGCATTTGACCGCTCTGTTGGCCTTATCACGGAGGGCCATGTTAGGGCAGTTTCAGTTGCCGGCGGGCCACAATGTTGCCTAACCGAAATGCTGGCCACCAAGCGCAACTGTCCGTGTGCCCCACTTCTGGTATGCATTCAAGTGTCTAAGGAGCTTCCATCGCGGGCGAGGGTTTACAACATTTTGCGGTCTGGCGGCATTTGCATTTTGCATTCGGCATTCGACTTGGCCGCCAAACCTCACGGATATGTGTCTATAACAAAACAATTAGAAACTACGAGGCTCCCGGACTAAGCCCTCGACGATTTGACGCTGATTTATGAGCGACCGTTTACGGGGCGGAGTCGGAGTCGGGGATCCACGAAAACTCAAAGACAGGCACGTAGCAGCAGGCAGGAGGGGATTAGCCATCGACCAAAAGGCAAATAAAAGAAAACTTGGCACACACATAAAAAGCCAACTCAAAGGGAGGGCTGGCAAGTGGGTGGTGCTCGGCTCTCTGGCTAGCTGGCCGTCCGTGCGGTTGTGGATTTCTCGGAGCCACCGGCCACCCGGGGGCATAGTAAAATGCTTGTGAAACAATTATGCAATTACTTAATTTAATAGCCCAAGTGCTTCTTTTTTTTTTTTTTTGGTCTCAGCTGGGGGATTAGCCGTCTCGTCCATCTTCCATTCTCGGCTTGGTCCCATCGCCGTTGCCAGCGTGCTATAGTGCCCTCGCGGCGTTCGCTACTGACTGCCATGCCGCTCTGCAGCGGGACCATGCCTGCCACCACAAGTGCGGCGTCCTCTGACACCGTCCGGAAGCAGCATGCAACCCTGAGGGCGCAGCGTCTGTATGCGCCTCTGCTGTCCCTGCTGTATGACGGCACCCTCATTGCTGGTGCCCACACAACCGATCCATATAGGATTATGGAGGTGACAACTCCGGCGATGAGCTGTCTGCTGCGTTGTCTTGGCCCTCCAGTGTTGGCCATCATCCTACTGATGGCCGCTGTTGCTGTGGCTGCCTTCGCGCTTGCGTACTCCAGGTGCGCCATGAATGTAAGTCGCTGGTCGAGTACTACCCCTAAATATTTTAGGGCGGGCTTGGTCCTGATGGCAGTGCTACCAACCATCACGCACGCCTGTTCGACCACCTTCCTGCTACTTATGAGCACAGCCTCCGCTTTCTTCTCCGCTAGGGACAGTCCGTTCGCTGTGAGCCATGATGTTATTTTTCCCACTGCTGCGTTGCATCTCTGCTCTGCTCCGCTGATGTGCTTTGCTACCGTCACTAGCGCGATGTCGTCCGCAAAGCCCACTAGCGGGCAGCCTTCCGGTAGTTCCAGACGCAGGATGTCGTCGTACATCGCATTCCACAGGATCGGCCCTAGGACCGAACCCTGTGGAACGCCACCGGTGATTATGTGCTGCTTCGCTCCATCCTCCGTGTCGTACAGCAATACGCGGTCCGTGAAATAACTTCGGAGCGTCCGGATGAGGTATTGGGGTGTGCCTCTCCTCGCCAGTGCATCGAGGATGCTCTTCCAGCTGGCCGAGTTGAATGCGTTCCGCACGTCTAGCGTGCACACTAGGCAGTACTCCTTCGAGCCTCCTGCCCATCGCGTTCCTGCAATGGCTTCTCTGGCCAAGCTCGTAACCATCTGGATGGCGTCGATGGTGCTCCTCTGCTTCCTGAATCCGAACTGGAAGGTGGAGAGGCCATTCCGTTGCGTCAGCTCGGCCTCAAGTCGGTTGCATACCAGCCTCTCGAATATCTTGCCCACACCATCTAGCATGCATAGTGGTCGGTATGCCGATGGGTCGCTTAGGTCCTTGCCTGGCTTGGGTACCAGGGCAAGTCTCTGGCGTTTCCATGCTAGTGGTACGTACCGCTCCTGGATGCACTGGTTGTACATCCGTGCGAATACCTCTGGGTGGGCACTGACCAAGCATTTCAGGGCCGCGTTGGGGATTCCGTCGGGTCCTGCCGCCTTGCCGTTCTTCAGTTTGGCAGTGACCTCCTGCACCTCCTTCACCGAGAAGGTGGTGGTGGCCGCCTGTGCCTGATCCTCGACGCTGTCTGCCTCCTGGAGTGGTGGTTGCCGGGGGAAGAGTGCGCAGACTATTTCCCTCAGCAGGACAGGGCACTTGGGGGTGTGTTGCCTACAGAGCTTTCCCATGACCAGCTTGTATGCCCCTCCGAAGGGTTCTGCATCTGCCGCCTCACAGAGCTGCTGGAAGCATTTGGCCTTGCTGCTTCTAATGGCGTCTCTAAGGGCTCTTCGATTTGCCTTGAAGCCCAAGTGCTTCTGTGTGTGTGTGTGAGTGGCTGTTCAGAGACCATCAACCGCACCCCAGCCACAGCCTTCTTCCCTTCGGGTCTCTACTGACTGCCCGCAGTACGTATACGTAGCGTGGGCCAGCACTTCCCTCAACCATCTTTGCTTTGTGGCCTGTAATTGTTTTTACTGCCATTCGCACGCGCATTATTTACACGGACTGGCTATCGCCCGCCTTTGCCATGGTTATGAGTGTTACCTTCGGGATCTTCTGATTAGAGACTGCTGGCAGTGAAGTAAACCAAATTCATCCGATAAGCAGGGGGCTGAGCAGGACCTTCTTGGCATTATTATGCGCACGCCCGCACATTTGCATTCCACTCAACCCGTTCGCTGCTCTAATGGAGCTTATTCGCACACAATGTCTTCCATGTAATCACTCCGTCTTTCGCCCAAGCGAAATAAGTTTTTATTATCATCGCCCGAAATATGTCATGTGGCACTCTCTGACTCCGGTAGCTGGGGACCCGCATTCCACCTTCTCTCGCAGTGTTCTCGTCAGCTGGTGCGGCAGAAATTTCAACAACAATCAACACCTCCGACACCGTCAGAGAAAGACAAGAGGGGAAAGGGGCACGACGAGTGGAGTGCTAAAAATTGCTAGAAATCATGGCTAATATAAACCATCTTGGCAAGCTTTGCATGCTCAAGTTTCATACATAAGGCAGCGCAATATGAGAGGACGACTCCCGCCCGTAAGAGCTCACCGAAGAGAAGCACAGTGGAGCAGGAGAAGAGGAGCAGCTCATTCACACCCATACATAATAAACACTTGGGGATCCGGTTTGGCGCTCGGCTTTGCCTTAACCCTTTTTGACTTTTGCAAATGTGGCGCCCACCCAAGAAACAGCATATAGGGGTGCCATAGGCGGACCCAACCACCAACCCAAAGCCCACCTGGGCGCACCTTCGACTCCCATTTGATGTGTGTTCCTTCGGGTGGTGTGGGGGTTTGTTTGCTCTGGTACTCAAGTTGTATTCTGTGTTTATTTTTCTTAGGATTTACTAAAGCAATTTTCTTTGTTGTTGCTTTGTGTGAGTGTTCCTGCGTGTGTGACAGTGAGTGTGTCCGTATGTGTGGGTATTTGTGGGGTCTGTGCAAACACACATCCTGACATTTGCTATATTTTTTGTGCAAATACTGTGCTTGTAGTTGGAGGCAGCAGCCCCAAAACAGCTCCTGGCATATGCTTTCGTTCCCCATCCACCATCTACCATCCAGTCAAGCGCACAGGTGGGCGACTCCCCTGAGATTTATGCCATGTCAAGACATTTTTAATTAAGCTTGATTTAATTGGGAATCTAGACTGCACTGCACTTGTCGCAGTCAGCCGCATCGATTGATTGAACAATAACTGGTCGAATAAATAAATGTAATTGGAAGTGTTTGCAAAGACCCGGACCAAGCACAAGGGAATCTACGCTCCTGTGGATGGGATTATGTATACATATCATGTCTGAGCGCCATATAAGAATTAAGTCATAATGCTTCCGAGCGCGTCTGTTTCAAATGCAAAACCTTGACAAACGCAACATGGCAAACATAAATAACCTGAAAAACGAGGCACAACAACGACAACAACTACAGCACACACACGTTTTTTATACCCGATACTCAAAATGAGTACTGGGGTATATTAGATTTGTGGTAAAAGTGGATGTGTGTGTAACGTCCAGAAGGAATCGTTTCCGACCCCATAAAGTATATATATTCTTAATCAGCATCAATAGCCGAGTCGATTGAGCCCTGTCTGTCTGTCCGTCCGTCCGTCTGTCCGTCTGTCCGTCCCCTTCAGCGCCTAGTGCTCAAAGACTCTAAGAGCTAGAGCAACGATGTTTTGTATCCAGACTTCTGTGATATGTCACTGCTACAAAAATATTTCAAAACTTCGCCCCGCCCACTTCCGCCCCCACAAAGGACGAAAATCTGTGGCATCCACAATTTTAAAGATATGAGAAAACCAAAAACGTAGAATTGTAGAGAATGACCATATCTTTAAGACTGCGGAATCTGAATTGGATCGTATTATTATTATCGCCAGCATCAAGAAAACAATTTAATTTTTTCTCGCCCTGTCTCTCTCTAACACACACGTAGCATAGGCGGCTTTGCTTAGAGTAAAACATTAGCGCCTAGATCTCAGAGACTACAAAAGCTAGAGCAACCAAATTTGGTATCCACACTCCTAATATATCGGACCGAGACGAGTTTGTTTCAAAATTTCGCCACACCCCCTTCCGCCCCCGCAAAGGACGAAAATCTGGGGATATTCAAAAATCTCAGAGACTATTAAGGCTAGAGTAACCAAATTTGGTATCCGCACTCCTGTTAGATCTTACTATAATACGTGTATCTCAAAATTTCGCCCCACCCCCTTCCGCCCACACAAAGGACGAAAATCTGTTGCATCCACAATATTGCACATTCGAGAAAACTAAAAACGCAGAATCATAGATAATGACCATATCTATCAGATTGCTGAATCTGGATCAGATCAGATCATTTTTATAGCCAATAAGAACAAATCAATTTGCAGTGGCTACGCAGCGCCCGACGTCACGCTCAGACTGATTTTCTGTCTCTCTCGCACGCACTCTTTGTCGTGTCGTTTAATATTAGCGGCGTCTGCCGGAGGAGAGCCATACTGACTTAGTATCGGGTATAACCGTAGAGTTGCGGTGTCCGCAGCAACTCACAACGTTCCCCCTCGTTTATGATGTGATGGAGCAACATCAAGCAACGTAAGAGACCGGCCAGATCCATGGCTTCGATTTTTTATACTCTTTACTAAACAATAGGTTTCTGTCTCCCACCATGCATTCCTTCTTTCCGCTTCAAACATCTGCTTCGAATCATAGTAGGAGTATCTTCCGAAAGGGTATACCACAAGAAATAAAGTAAAACTAACAACTCAGTCAAGTTGCCGGTGACATACGACTTACGACGAGACCTCGCAAATAACGGCTGACACTTTCGGCGTGTCTGATAAAAACCTCTCATTGACCGACACATTGAGAAAAGGGACTGAAAAGACCCTATCAAATCTGTTTTTGCTCAACTCGCTCTTCGCTCAAGCAAAGACCGATTTTTTCACTTCTCTTTTGTTCCTGTTTTTCACTGAGCATCTTGTCGCGAGTGAACAAACAAAGTGTCTTTTGCGTATGTATGTATGCGTGCTTGTACGTGTGATGCTTATGGCAGCGAAAAATTTTTGAGAATTCTATACGGTTTGACTATTGGAGCTTAAAATGAATCGTGAAAAGCAAAACGAAAATGTTCGTTTGCCAATTTTGCAAATAAATATACATATTACAATACAATAGCCCAAAAGATGCGGAAAACATGAATAAATAAACATATACACGAAAAAAATCTAAAAACACTTTACTCAGACACTTTTTTGGTTCTGCTCATCTAAAGACACTTTTGCTGTGAGCGCTTGATCAAAGTGTCTTTTAAGTTGTCATTGTGAGTCACGATCGTGTGTCGGGCTCAACCGAAAACACGAAACACATAACACAAGCGAAGAGACAAAAAGTGTTCTGCTCAGTGAGAGACCGTGTCTGCGTGGTCTCTTTCTGTTTTGTCAGTGACGAGACAGCAAAGGGAAAAAGTGTTGACCGTTGTTTGCGAGCTATGCTTACGACACGATCCCAGACTAAAGGAAAGCTCGCAAAAACATATGGGAGGTAGCGACGTCATCCTAAAGCCAGACATAACATCCTGACATATCCCTCCCTATCACGTATACACACACACATCCATCCACCATCCTCCATCCACCATCCTCATGCAAGATGTCGTCAGTCTGCTTAAATTTATTGCTTCCTTATGTTGTGCAGCGTTATGAAAATACATACCTTAGAAAACCACTCTGGCCCCACCAGAAACCAACCCATCCCCACCCACAGAGAGGGGGAGGCTCAACATCTCTCTTTTCCGTAAACTTGAACTTTTTGTGCCCATATTTTATGCCGCTCCCTATGAGCACTTTTAAAATATTATATACGAGTATTTTTTTGTTGTTTGTTGTACATTTTTTCCTTCAACTTTTTCAAATATTTGTGCAGTTTGAGACTGTAAATTTTGTTTGACTTTTCGGCAGTCCTCGAATACGAATATGGCCCAAACACAAGCTCATCCTCATGCGCATACTGCTGCCTTGTTTAGCCTGTTTCTAACCCATCGCACCGCTTTCGGTCCCAGTCCCAGGCCCAGTCCCGATGGTGGTGCTACTGATTTAATGGCGTTTGTTTTGAAGCGGGATTTCCGCTTTGCGGAAAGGGTTTTACGACTGCTTTTTATGGCATTGGTAACACAGAAATATTTGTGTGTGTGTGTGGGCGAATGCCAAAAGAATCGATGAGTACGCTGATCAAGCGAGACAAGAATTGACTACTAAAGGTAACAAATGATTCCTCTTGAACAGAGTCACTCTAATATGCTTCAAACAAACAGATTTAGACGAGATATTATAAAGGAAAGAACAATATTTATTTCTCGTCGAGAAATTTCTTATTTTCCGATTCTTTGATATCGATCAATGCAATTAAACTCCCTTCAAAGCTAGATTCCTTATGCCATCCAGAAACACAACTTTCCTTAGCTTTCCTCGAGTTCTTTAAGAATCCCGCACTTCACTCTCCCTCTCTTGGAGTCGTTTTCTTAAAGCACCTACCCTCGCTTTAATCGGACTACGACTCCATCACGAACCACCCTTGGTCGAAATGAAGTTGGACTTCAGATGGGCTGGCCATCGGGCCACTTGCCACCCTCGTGTGTCTGGATCTGCAATCCATTCCGCAAGGAAAACACCTTGCAACCACCGAAGTGAACAGATACTAACATAAATTTCATTTCATGCCAATTTAATCAATTGGGGCTATAGTGAAGGCAGAACCGGAACCAGAAGCAGGAGAAGGAGACGGAGACGGAGCAGTGCCTGGGTGGAGGCCGGACCAAGACCACAATAAATGCCCCAAAATCTGAGCCACCCCTTCCGTTCTCGCCCGAAAGCGGCAGGCCGTTTGTCACATTCTGCTGAAATTAATTCGTATTTGATTAGGCGCAAACAATCAATTTCTCGACCAAACTGAGTTTTATTTGTTTATGGAGGACATCAGTTTTTCTAGCAAACCCAGCTCCTCATTTCCACCCTTCCCACCAATGCCCTTGGCAGCTGTTACGTCTCATTATTCGTGGCTGTCTGTCTGGGAACGGCAACAGTTGATGCCACCAGCCCTGCTGCTCCCTTTCCCCAAGAGCGTCCGCGTCCCACCCTGCAGCCCTGACTCGATTAGACGTTTATTTGTTTTTGCTGTAGGTAAATGCAAATTCAAGTGGGTGGAACGTCCCCTTCCAAACACTCGATCTCCTCCTTCGACAGACTCCCCCATCCAGGGATCTATAAATCAAATGCGCCTCGCTCGGGTGCCAGCTTGTGCTGGCGGCTTCTCCACCAGTGTCCGCCATGTTGACAATTTTTTGCCATCCTTCCACTGACCCTTGACCGGCGACTCCCAGCATCGGTAATTAACACATGCAGATTTCAGGGAGAATGTGGGAATGGGAAGGGAATGGGTGCTGAAGGTGGGTTGCAAGCGGGCTCGCGAGCTTGCCAATTTGGCACAACTGTTGCCAGGGACAGCCAGAGCCACGTTGTCCATTTGTAACATTTTGGGGCGTTTTAATTTCAAATTCAATATTGACGGCGGCTACAATTTGAACAAATATTCGAAATGAGAGAAAGAGACATACAAATTCAGAGGGAGGGAGAGATAGAGAGAGAGGGTGACGAAAAGACACGAATTGTTGTCACATGTTAGGTCGATTTTCGTTTTATTTGGGGACAAACTTTACATAATTAATGGCCAGGTGATTGAGTAGGCGCTGGCTGCCAGGGATGCTGATGGACGACAACACCTCACAGTCACACTTTAAGCTTAAAGAAAGCACATACACACCACTGTCTCTTTAGTGTAGAGATGCAGATATGCATTACATTTGGGTGAACTATTTTTTAGGGAGAATACAAAATGGAATGGAATTCCCGCCCTTTTTACACCCAGTTTCGTTCCTGTTCCACCATCACATAGTGCTAAATGCTGTCTATCCTTGGGATAGCGTGACGAGCCATACACTGTGAAACCTTCATCATTCAGCGACTGGAACGCTCTCTCCAGGACAGACAGGGGACGCAGTTCAATGCACCTTGTCGAAAACTATGCCACAGACCACAAATCAAATATTAAGCGATGTAGAAGAAGGCTGAGCAGTGTGTGTGTATGTGTGTGTGTTAAATAAATACGTTTTAGTCATGAAAATCTCTTTTAATTGCCACGCAACGGCAAAAGGATTTACACACACAAACAGTCGAGATACAGACCGACCGGCATCCACAGTCATGGCCATAAGACTCTACCCGAGTCAGTCAGGGCCCAGTCCGACCCCAGCTCGGGCTCGGTGGCGGCCACAGCCAAGTGGGATTTAGTGCAAATTGCAAAGTGTAACTTGTTTTTAGGAAAAAGCACTTTAGCGCATTAGAACTCACGGCAGGAAGGCACACGCACTCCCACATGGAGACACTCAATGCAGAGCAGGAATGCGAGGGTTGCTATGAGAAGGAGGGGAATGGCCAGACACCAAATCTATGCCACAGTTGTCGATGATTAGATTATTAGACGACCAATAGGAATACGAATTCGAATGCAGTGCGTGACACAGGCGGTACGTTTGTGCGGCAATGTCACAGCCGAAAACCCACCATCAAGCAGAAGCAGACAGGTTGCAACCCACGATAACCCGACATCGCAATACCTTGGAACGCATAAGCCCAGCATTTGGGTCAATGGGCTGGGCTGGGGAGCCCTTGCTCCAGCATGTCCGCTACACGACTGGCAACATGGACATCCACATCCACAGAAACAAGATTGCATATTGCAGTATCCTGCCTGAATTTCGAAAATATCCCTCGCCCGACATGCACATATGCATGATGCAATGATTTCGGTAGGGTACTGGGGAGGGTAAAGGGATTGCCGGATCGGCTCAGACAACTTTCATTAAACAAACAGCATTAATTACATTAAAGATTTTGAATGCATAATGGGTATTCACTTGGTTTGAAACTTGGTAATTGGAAAAGGACCACAGACAGGAATTATGTCGCCAGGACGACGAACGGATACGGATGCGGTCCAGATATAATAGTACTCTGTTAGTTCGACTAGTTAGTTATGAGCCTATTAGCAGGAGCATGGAGACCTGTTAAACAGAAACTCAGTTTCGACCCATTATACCTTAAAGGTAATAATTTGTATTCACTGCAGATCTGGATTAAAGTTCGTATCTACTCGTATAATCCTTGATGATGTTCCAAAGTGGATGCTTAGCCCTTCCACTTGGATTACATTTCTTCATTGACCGCAAAAATTCATACGCCTTTATTTATTGCACTTTTGCTGTGTGGTCCTTTTGCACACAATCGAATTACAGCCAATTCAGAGTGATTGAAATGAAAATTAATTGAAGACAATGGAATGCAGCATGCATTTTCAATTAATTTTCATTCTCTGCACACATTCAGATATTCATTATGCCGTTATGATTTGAGGTGTCACAAGTGCGGATCGTTTTTATCCATTAAGTGCCTGACATAATTTCCCTACTTTTTTCTTTTGCATTCCGCTACTGGCACGGATTTTTTATGACTGTTGGTATTTGATATTTTAATGGAATTCCCCCCACACACATTGTATGCGTGCAGAGGTGTTGAGTGAATTGAATTTCAACTTTTTATTTAACAAACTTTTTTTTTAATGCCAAATCAGAGATGTTAATGAGATAGTTATCGATTGACATTTGTGATGGTTCAAATATAACAGAGGAGGAATATAAAGATCTATTATATCACAGCAACTACATATATCACGCAATTTGTTTCATCTCTTTCGTCACTTATAATCACTAACCATCTAATAATATCCTTCAAGAGCATCAAGCTTCGACTGCCTTTTTATTACCGTCTAAACATCCACAATTGGGGCAGCCAAGAAGTGGAATCTGTAAACAATAGCCTTACAGTGCCATTCGTTTCCATTTGGGGACCAACCACAAGCTGCCATCTCTAATGGCATGCCGCTATCACAGTATTGAATCATAAAACATATTTTCAAATCAATGGGATACGGTCCTAGAGAGGCGGGGGCCAGAGCCAAGGACAGCTATCTAGTATGATTACAGCTGCCGGAAGCCAGAGTGCGGCGCGAAAATAGCACCATGAAATTAATGAAAAACGGCAACGGTCGGAGCTTCGCTAGCCACAGGATACTGTGCCAGCTCCTGCTTCGGCTGTTCCTCTAGATGGCTGGTCCTCTGCCAGGGGGCCATAATTGTTTGCGAAAACTTTATGGACATAGCGATAGCCGACAGAAAAAATGTTGCGATGCCCCACTCTATTTCCCCATTGGCACTGCTCCTCGCCCTCGCCCTTCACTATATCCAGCTGGAAAATCGCCTTTCGCCTAAACTTCAAACATAAAACGCCAAATTGCACCATTAAGAAATTCGTTGCGCATCACTGAGCATTTAAAGCGGGGAGTCGGGGTCCGACGGCTTCATAAATAATAGTTATAAATACTTAGTGGTAGTAAACTTTGTCATTGAACCCGAAAACCGAAGCCGAACCTCACCCTCCCTCGCCCTCCTACTCCAGGACTCTATCATCCAAAAGCACACTCAACAACACAAATAATGCGGCGGAGACTTGGTTAGGCACCGGACGAGACTGAGTCCTGAAATCAGCGCACGTCAGCGCTAAAGTTGTCCAGCCCGGCGCACTTTGTAGCTTCCTGTGTTGGCCAGGAGCAGCCGCAGCCTCAGTCCGGCATCGTAATCACTTGAATATTACGGAACGGAAAACGAAAAGTACGCTGAAGAATTTTTTAGCGCAATCCCCCGAGCCCAAGGAGGGGCCAGAGCTTATGACAATAATGAAAGCGTTTTGAATGTGCGCCAGTCGCCATCAATTTGCAGCTTTTGGCTTGCCACTGCCGTTGGCACTGCAGAGCGGGGGAGAGGAGCCGGGACAACTGGCCGCCGGATGTGGAAGTGGCGTTGCTGCAAATAAAACGGCGGCGCGTCTGCTGGCATCGCATTTTGGTCATTTTTGCGGCGCCATTGAACAATTTCGTTTGTGTTTTGCAAGTTGTCGCAGGTTGATGATGATGGCGGCGTCATTGGGGTGGACCGAACGGAGGTGGTCGGAAGACTCCAGAACGTCCCTGGAGTGGGAGGTGGCTCCCTAATTTTGTGCTTGGCTGGCGCTCTAAAGGCTGCATTGGGCCATGGCGCCACTCCGCCCGTCGCCACTTGTTTATGGCACATAACTAATATGCTGTAAACTAAGTGAGAATCTACACAGGGATTTCGCTTCCTTTTCCATTTCATTTTCTTTTTTTTGGCAACTTCTTGGTTTAAAAACACATTTGCAATCATTTTGGCTGCGGTGCAGCGATGAAGGAATGAGAAATGAGAAGACGGGATCGCTGTAGAGGAATTTTAGACCGAAGGCCATAGAAAACCACACAAGAAAGACAATTACAATGTGAAAAAATGGCCAGAAGATTTGACTGACATCTACTTCTGAGAATGTTGAGGATGTGTAGTACAAGTAAGTTTCTTGTGGCAATTATCTTACAAGACAACAAGACCAATCATCATCCTCAGCTCATCTTCATCATCATCCTTCCCCTCTTGAACTATGCAAAATCCTTCAAAAACTTGGCCTTAGTGGAGTGTCTGAATACAAGAATGTTTGTTCCGCAAACTACTCGCAACAACTGCAAGAAAAATGCGAAATTTTAAACGGAACTTTTGCTCGGGATTTCCGCTGCTCGACTGGCAACTGGCAACTGGCAGGAATCTCTTTGTCTGTGCCCATGTCCCTGGCCGGAGGAGCAGAGCAAAAAAGAGTGCATAGTCCAACAAAGGATCTCGGCTCTGACTGGCATGGAATGGTGGAAAACGCAAACAATTGTAATGAAAAAACCAAACTAACCAAAACACATGGGATGAAGATAGGGCAGGGACATGGAGAATAGACAGACGTATAGATAGGTATATAGATAGATGGATGCACAGAGATGGATGGGATGGCAGAACGCAACGAGTTTTCATACAATGGTCGTGGTGGGGGATAGAAATATATATAAATCTGCTGGCATCATTCAGGGCGTTCGTAATTCCGCAGAAAGCTGACAAAACTGACAGGCGGTCAAAGGGTGTCATAGGTAGCGAGGAGGAAGACAAAGGCCCAGCGTTGTGCGCAAAACATGTTGACAAAAATTGTGTGTGTGTGTATGTCTGCTGGGTAACGCCCCTTGCAAGGGCGTTTAAATAAAAATCTGATTAATTTCTTTTATGTGTGCTCGGGCTTTGTGTCATTGTGTGGCCAAAATAGAAGGATACTCCTAGATCTAGGAGCAGGTAAATGTGGCAGGAAGCCGGGATGAAATGGGCAGTGACACGTTTTGTGCGGGGCACAAGCAAATGACATGTGGCATGTGCCACATATATAAATATACACAGCAGCATGTCGATGGTCCACTGGCGGTCCACGACTGTCCAAGAAAGTGCACCCAAACGAAAACGGGAATGAATTATACATTTGTGGGCAAGGCGTTGGCTTTATGGATATGGAAGACCATTGAAAAGATATTGATATTGTCGATGATGATGATGATGATGAAAGTGAAATATACTTATTCCATTTCCCATTACCTTCACAATTTTGGGGAACTATCGATCCAACCAGGGACAGCTTCATTTCCATATAACCGTATTAATTTCATCAGTTCGTATCAGTTTTAGCTCTGAAGAAAACTTCACACATAACAAAATTAGACTCCATTTCACCTTGGGATCTAGACAAAAGAGTTTCCCCATTTAGCAACGCAGCTTAAGTATGTTCTGTATCAGTATCTGGATTCCAATTTCAAAGAGTAGAGTGAGGGTCTTCACACCTCCCTCCCTCACCACTTTCGGTTGGGCATTATTGTTGGAAATGTCTTCTAATGACTCATAAGATTAAAAAGTAATTTTCTTGTTATGCGCAACGATTTTCCATTCCCCTTTTCCGTTCATTTTTATACCCGATACTCAAAATGAGTATTGTGGTATATTAGATTTGTGGTGAAAATGGATGTGTGTAACGTCCAGAAGGAATCGTTTCCGACCCCATAAAGTATATATATTCTTGATCAGCATCAATAGCCGAGTCCATTGAACCCTGTCTGTCTGTCCGTCCGTCCGTCTGTCCGTCTGTCCGTCCCCTTCAGCGCCTAGTGCTCAAAGACTATAAGAGCTAGAGCAACGATGTTTTGGATTCAGACTTCTGTAATATGTCACTGCTACAAAAATATTTCAAAACTTTGCCCCGCCCACTTCCCCCCCCCACAAAGGACGGAAATCTGTGGCATCCACAATATTGCACATTCGAGAAAACTTAAAACGCAGAATCATAGATAATGACCATATCTATCAGATTGCTGAATCTGGATCAGATCAGATCATTTTTATAGCCAATAGGAATTGGCTTTTATGTGGAGATAATGTGTTTTATCCCCAATCGGCCGACTAATTATTTCGAATTAAATAAAACTCGGCGCAGAAATAAAATTACGATATGTTCTTTAATGCGTGACATCCAAATTGCAAGTGTGGCTTGCCTGCCCTTTACATTGCCGCTCCGATCGCTAAGCGCAGCTTCGCTCGGCCGACGTCGGTAGGCAGACGCAAAGCGGAGATAGCGAAGAGCGAGCTGGCAGAGAGCGTTTAGCAGGGCAAGCAAGCGCAAAGCTTTAACAAACAAATGAGTGACATAGACATAAGTAACAAACAAAATAAGCGGCTGAGGGCCAAGAATTAGGTGCTATTTGGCAAGCAGCTAATCGGCTGGGTTCTGCTCCGAACATTCACCCCCCGTTGGAAGGCAAAGGCTTTCAACAGATCCATTTTGAAGGGGCAGAACCGCTATTTTTCCAACGGCCCTCTTGAAGATGCTTGCTTGGGCGCAGCTGGCGGCTACGCTGGGATGATCGTCGAACGCAGCAATCGGGCGTTCTTTACGAAGGCGGCTTGTCGTGATTACGTCTTGATCATCGGGAACCTCTGTAATTGTATAGAATGGCAGGAAATTTGGCAATGTAGAAATTGTTGAAAGTTGCATTTCATTTAGCGTGGATATGTAGGTTTTTAATATATGGAAAAGTTCGCGCTGCAGTTCCTGATTCTCCGATCGCAGTTTTTCCACTTGCACCTGGGACTCGAGCAGCTGCTTCCTGCATTGCTGCTCTAAGTTTTGGTACTCCAGCGTTGTGGGTCGAAAATCGTCAATAGAGATGCACGAGGAATTTTCAAAAGCGGCTAAAGCTGCACGCTTATTCTCCGAGCTATCAATGCTTCCTGATACTATCCAACCAAGTTTTGTCTCCTGCAATGTTGGCAATTGGGCTGATAGTCGAATCTGTCCGACGCACATTAAATCGAAGAACAAACCAGAACATATCAACAGATCGATACGTTGGGGCTTGGAGAAATTAGGATCAGCTAGTTTTAGATTATTCGGCATTGGCCAATCCTTTGCGTCTACGCCGAAGTTAGGAATAGGAATTGGCTATAAAAATGATCTGATCTGAACAAATCAATTTGCAGTGCCTACGCAGCGCCCGACGTCACGCTCAGACTGATTTTCTGTCTCTCTCGCACGCACTCTTTGTCGTGTCGTTTAATATTAGCGGCGTCTGCCGGAGGAGAGCCATACTGACTTAGTATCGGGTATAACCGTAGAGTTGCGGTGTCCGCAGCAACTCACAACGTTCCCCCTCGTTATACCCGATACTCAAAATGAGTATTGGGGTATATTAGATTTGTGGTAAAAGTGGATGTGTGTAACGTCCAGAAGGAATCGTTTCCGACCCCATAAAGTATATATATTCTTGATCAGCATCAATAGCCGAGTCGATTGAGCCCTGTCTGTCTGTCCGTCCGTCCGTCTGTCCGTCCCCTTCAGCGCCTAGTGCTCAAAGACTATAAGAGCTAGAGCAACGATGTTTTGGATCCAGACTTCTGTGATATGTCACTGCTACAAAAATATTTCAAAACTTCGCCCCGCCCACTTCCGCCCACACAAAGGACGAAAATCTGTTGCATCCACAATATTGAGGATACGAGAAAACTAGAAACGCAGAATCATAGATAATGACCATATCTATCAGATTGCTAAATCTGGATCAGATCAGATAAATTTTATAGCCAAAAGGAACAAATCAATTTGCAGTGGCTACGCATCGCCCGACGTCACGCTCATACTGATTTTCTGTCTCTCTCGCACGCACTCTTTGTTGTGTCGTTTAATATTAGCGGCGTCTGCCGGAGGAGAGCCATACTGACTTAGTATCGGGTATAACCGTAGAGTTGCGGTGTCCGCAGCAACTCACAACGTTCCCCCTCGTTTTCTTTTATGATTGGCACGCCCTTAAAGAAACGAACCCCAGATTACCACAGCACCACAGCTCGGAGGATGCGACACTTGCCCCCATTTGTGTTCATTTGCATGGTGGGTGGTGGTTCTTAATTATTAGCCGGGCTTTTTTATGGCCTGCCGAAGTGGGTGGGAGTGGATGGGGAGACAGACAGACAAACCAATTTCTGTGGTTTCCAATTCAACGCACTCTCCAATTAGAACATCCAATAAAGAGTCTTCCATTTGGGGGTGCGACACTTGGCGACTGCGTTGGGTGCCAGCGAAGAGTAGAGAGGGAGGGAAGGGGATGTGGATGTGGATGGAGAGGCCATGTGTCCCTGTTCCGAACATTAAACTAATTAACAATTAAAGTGCCAGACCGAAAATATGCTGACATTAAAAAACAGCCTAATGAATTAATAATAAAATATGTTTATCTCAATGTTCGCTTAAATGATGCCAATTAGAAAACTTGGTACTCACATTGGGAAAGTAATTCAGATCTTTATATTGTACGATTGAAACCACTTGCATTCGGAAAAACAATTCGAGTTGTGGGAATAGGGAAAGTTGAAATATATACTGAAAGAAAGATACTCATACTCGTATAAATCGCAGCCATTAATCCTTAAGCAATGTAATTATACCCGATACTCAAAATGAGTATTGGGGTATATGAGATTTGTGGTAAAAGTGGATGTGTGTAACGTCCAGAAGGAATCGTTTCCGACCCCATAAAGTATATATATTCTTTTATTTCGTTTTTCTTTTATTTCACAGATAGTTATCATTCGATTACTTCGATTTCCTGACCTTCAGCCCCAAGGTCCCAGGAGGAAGGAACCTCTTAAGAACACTCCCATTAGTGCGGCTTATCAATTTCCGCTCTCTGCTGACCTCCAGGCATAAATCTCTTGAGCACTTCGCTTAAGTCACGAAATGTAATCAGTTTTATCTTCCGAATGCCAACATCCAAATGTCCGCTCCACCTGAAATCGAGCCTCTTTATGGCATTATTGTCTTATGGCCTTTTCGGGGCGACAATATAAAAGGGGTGAGGCGGAGCAGACATTTCATTGTCTTTTCATTCGAAAATGGCTTAAGCCGAAACCCATTGCCTGTCCATAATCAACGCAAATCCTTGCCTAATGCCAGTTTTGTGTCACACACAGAGCAGGGACGGGGCCAGGGCTAGGACTATCGGTACATTGTCATTCTCATGGCTCTATGGGGGGCTTTCACCTTGAATGCGGCTGATGATATCCTTTGGCCGTCTGCGGACAGAGAGCAGTGGGGCCCAAACGCCCGCATCATCGACTGGATAACTGAAGGACTGCACGAGGTCGAGGACAGGGTAGAGAGTCCGTTTGCCGATTTTTCCGGCTTAATGTTATTTGTATGCCCGTTGTCCTTTTTAGTTTGCAGTTGTTGTTCCAAGGACTCCAGCGACCATCAGGAAAAAGTTCAGAGAATGGAGTGGGCTGGGACTGCAGACCTAGTTGTTTTTTTGCGGTTATTTCGATGTCTTCTTCAAACCCCTACAGCAGCTGAGTGTCCAATGTGTCCCTTATTATACCCGATACTCAAAATGAGTATTGGGGTATATTAGATTTGTGGTAAAAGTGGATGTGTGTAACGTCCAGAAGGAATCGTTTCCGACCCCATAAAGTATATATATTCTTGATCAGCATCAATAGCCGAGTCGATTGAGCCCTGTCGGTCTGTCCGTCTGTCCGTCCGTCCGTCCGTCCGTCCGTCCGTCCGTCCGTCCCCTTCAGCGCCTAGTGCTCAAAGACTATAAGAGCTAGAGCAACGATGTTTTGGATCCAGACATCTGTGATATGTCACTGCCACAAAAATATTTCAAAACTTTGCCCCGCCCACTTCCGCCCCTACCAAGGACGAAAATCTGTGGCATCCACATTTTTAAAGATACGATAAAGCCAAAAACGCAGAATCGTAGAGGATGACTATATGTTCTAGAGTGTGAAATCTCAACCAGATCGTATAATTATTATAGCCAGAATCAAGAAAACAATTTCATTCTTTCTCGCTCTGTTTCTCTCTAACACACAGGTTTCATGGTCGGCTTTGCCTATTGCAAAATATGAGTTCAAGGATCTCAGAACCTATAAGAGCCAGAGCAACCAAATTTGGTATCCACACTCCTGTGATATCGGACCTTGACCGTTTCGTGTCCAAATTTCGCCACACCCCCTTCCGCCCCCGCAAAGGACGAAAATCTGGGGTATCCACAAATCTCAGAGACTATTAAGGCTAGAGTAACCAAATTTGGTATCCGCACTTCTGTTAGATCTCACTATAAAACGTATATCTCAGAATTTCGCCCCACCCCTTTCCGCCACCACAAAGAACGAAAATCTGTTGCATCCACAATATTGCACATTCGAGAAAACTAAAAACGCAGAATCATAGATAATGACTATATCTATCAGATTGCTGAATCTGGATCAGATCGGATCATTTTTGTAGCCAAAAGCAAGACATCAATTTGCAGTGGCCACGCAGCGCCCGACGTCACGCTCAGACTGATTTTCTGTCTCTCTCGCACGCACTCTTTGTCGTGTGGTTCAATATTAGCGGCGTCTGCCGCAGGAGAGCCATACTGACTTAGTATCGGGTATAACTGTAGAGTTGCGGTGTACGCAGCAACTCACAACGTTCCCCCTCGTTTTTTTTTATACCCGATACTCAAAATGAGTATTGGGGTATATTAGATTTGTGGTAAAAGTGGATGTGTGTAACGTCCAGAAGGAATCGTTTCCGACCCCATAAAGTATATATATTCTTGATCAGCATCAATAGCCGAGTCGATTGAACCCTGTCTGTCTGTCCGTCTGTCCGTCTGTCCGTCCGTCCGTCCGTCCGTCCTTCCGTCCGCCCGTCCGTCCCCTTCAGCGCCTTGTGCTCAAAGACTATAAGAGCTAGAGCAACGATGTTTTGTATCCAGACTTCTGTTATATGTCACTGCTACAAAAATATTTCAAAACTTCGCCCCGCCCACTTCCGCCCCCACAAAGGACGAAAATCTGTGGCATCCACATTTTTAAAGATACGATAAAGCCAAAAACGCAGAATCGTAGAGGATGACTATATGTTTTAGAGTGTAAAATCTCAACCAGATCGTATAATTATTATAGCCAGAATCAAGAAAACAATTTCATTCTTTCTCGCTCTGTCTCTCTCTAACACACAGGTTTTAGGGTCGGCTTTGCCAATTGCAAAATATGAGTTCAAGGATCTCAGAACCTATAAGAGCCAGAGCAACCAAATTTGGTATCCACACTCCTGTGATATCGGACCTTGACCGTTTCGTGTCCAAATTTCGCCACACCCCTTCCGCCCCCGCAAAGAACTAAAATCTGGGGCATCCACAAATCTCAGAGACTATTAAGGCTAGAGTAACCAAATTTGGTATCCGTACTTCTGTTAGATCTCACTATAAAACGTTTATCTCAGAATTTCGCCCCACCCCCTTCCGCCCCCACAAAGAACGAAAATCTGTTGCATCCACAATATTGCACATTCGAGAAAACTAAAAACGCAGAATCATAGATAATGACTATATCTATCAGATTGCTGAATCTGGATCAGATCGGATCATTTTTGTAGCCAAAAGCAAGAAATCAATTTGCAGCGCCCGACGTCACGCTCAGACTGATTTTCTGTCTCTCTCGCACGCACTCTTTGTCGTGTGGTTCAATATTAGCGGCGTCTGCCGCAGGAGAGCCATACTGACTTAGTATCGGGTATAACTGTAGAGTTGCGGTGTACGCAGCAACTCACAACGTTCCAACTCGTTTTTTTTTGTGTCGAGCAGCCCCTTGTATGTATGCGCTGATGCTGCTGCGGTTGTTGCATGTCTGCGGTTGTCTTTTGGCCGCCTTTTTTCTCGGCCCTTGTTTGTTTGTTTGCCAAGCATGTCAACGTTATATCGTGGCGCGGCGCGTTTTGGGGCCCAATTTAATTGCTGTGGGAACGGCCTATGTGAGCCACTTCAAAATCAGAGCTAGCCCAGATTGGATTTTCAATTGAAACGGTAAGAACAGCGGCTAGGTCCCCATCAACTCGAGCCCTCTACTTCTACACTGCCATACAGACGCTCTTATGGCATGTTTAAATTTTAGCTGACAAAATATATTTCAACTTTTAGTGGCTCCCCTGATGGCGCATCTCGAGATGGCCTCATATTTCTCTCAGACGTTAAGCAATGTCCGGATAGAGTAAAGCATGTCCTTCCATTTGAAACAAGTAAAAACTTTGCCATCGGACTTAGATGTTTTGTGGTTTTATAAACTACTGAACCAACCACAAAATGTAGCCAAGGGTTTTTATTTGGACCATTTGGGATAATGTCGTTCAAAACTGCAAATGCGACTGCTGATTGCCGAGTGCTGCAAAAACGGCAACATCATTATGCGGCAAACACTTAATTATCGCTCATATCTGTGGCAGTCCCAGGCCCCAGTCACCAGGATGTGCCACTGTTGCAGCCATTCGAGCTGCAGCTCGCATTCTGGTTGGCCATTTTCGTGTTTGGCTTTGTCAAAAAGTCGGCCGCATACAAACACACCAGCCAATCGAGTCGCAAGTTTTTGGGTTAGTTTCTGGCTCTGCCGACTGTCGTCTTGCACTATCATTATCAGCAATAATCAGAGCACAGCTGCGGCCGCTTTGAAACGCCAAATTCCGCGTAATGTATGCAACATGACTGGAGATAGTTGCGGCCTGGAAATGGGTATCGTATCTCTTTTGGTGGTGGTCGTGGCCTCCACTGCACCGCTTGGGGTCGGGTATCCTCATTCAGAATGAGTTATAGTCGAGACAATAAGTGCCATTGTTAGTTCGCACTAAAAACGTGCAAGCTTTAAAATGATTTTCAAAGAAAACAAAGAGAACTAGACTTTTTTGACTGTTTTCAATTAAACGAAACAATTTTTATTAATTTACATTATCCTTTAAATAAGGAAGCTGTCTTATTATTTTTTTGTACCTCCACCATGCTTTTCGCGTCGCTGCACGGGAATGTTGGAACTCCGTTTAGAGCTCCGTTTATATACAGTGTATTTATAGCCAGATCTACTCGTGTTTAAGGGGCTTCGTTATATTTAAGCCTGCATCGGTGGCTACAAGCGATACAGCTAAAGATATGAAGTGGTTTCGAAATAGTAACGTATATAAATAGGTATAAACACTGGGATGCACAAAAGGGAACAGTTAGAAAAGTACCAAAAAGGGATATTGTTCTCCGTTGTATGTTCCTCAAATGCCGCCGCAATTCAAGTCAAAAGGTAAACGAAGGAGAGGTTTTTTTTTGTTTTTGGGTTGAACCTTGTAAAATAATTACGGCGTCCATTCGAAAATGGAGGATTGTCGATTTTAACGCTGTACTGGGGGTCTCAGACTGTTCAGATCTAGCCTCAGTCTCTTGAAAGAAAAACTGTTGGCGAAGGCAGACGTGCTATGTTATGCCGGTCCACGTATCAAGAAAAACGAAGAAAAAAACCGAGGAAAAATCTTGACAGCTGAATGCAGCTAAGAAAAAAAATATAGTACGGTTATTGGAATATAATCCTACCAAGAAAAATAAATTAAAAGTGTGTTAAGTGCCAATTTCAACTGGTATGTTGCTCAGCCTCGCTAATATACACCACCTACACTCGTGGCGTAGCGTTATGCCTTTTTATTATAGGAATTTCATTTTCCAGATTGGCGGTTAGTACCAGCTTAAAATTCGGGCAATCTTTTGGTACCTGTCTGAACGAAAATACGAAAGCTGGCAACAACAATTTCCCCGATATTAGGGTCTCCGCTCGCGACGAGTGACTTATGCTCCTCGCCCAACTACCGCTCCGTACCCAAAATTCCCAACGCTTAGGCCGAACAGCACAAAGCGGGAGGGGTAAAAGATCTTCTCATCAGTCGCTTGCGGGCGCGGGCTGTTTATGTGTCGCGGAGCCGGAATATATTGTAGGCCGTCCAATTCTGCAGAAGTTATGAAAATGATGTAAACGGTCAAGCACTTTCGACCCGAACTATAGATCTGGACCTAGACCTGATTTATTTTCCTCTTACGAAGGGCCGAGGAGTGCCAGATGTGAAGCCGGCGGCAACGACTGTCGCTCAACCGTTTAACAGTGTAACCGCTGATTCCTAGTTTATTTTATAGTGTCATTAGTTTAATTAGCTTAGTAAATTTCTTTCATTTTTTTTTTGTGTGTATATTCTTTCGGATGAAAGCGCAAGTGAAATGTGTGACAGGGCGAAAGTGAACAACAGTTGAACCGCAGAGGAGAACGTGAGTTTTTTTTTTGTAAAATTATTTCTCCAGTTTTCGTTTTAGGAACGTTGCCGCAGTCCATGGAAGCGCTTTCATCGCTGTTTCAACGGGTTTATTGAAACCAATCAAAGGAATGCCGTAATTGATCCGAAACAAACAAAAACGAGGGGGAACGTTGTGAGTTGCTGCGCACACCGCAACTCTACAGTTATACCCGATACTAATTCAGTATGGCTTTCCTCCGGCAGACGCTGCTAATATTAAACGACACGACAAAGAGTGCGTGCGAGAGAGCCCGAAAATCAGTCTGAGCGTGACGTCGGGCGCTGCGTAGCCAGTGCAAATTGATTTGTTCCTTTTGGCTATAAAAATTATCTGATCTGGTCCAGATTCAGCAATCTGATAGATATGGTCGTTATCTATGATTCTGCGTTTTTAGTTTTCTCGAATGTGCAATATTGTGGATGCAACAGATTTTCGTTCTTTGCGGGGGCGGAAGGGGGTGTGGCGAAATTTGGACACGAAACGGTCAAGGTCCGATATCACAGGAGTATGGATACCAAATTTGGTTGCTCTGGCTCTTATAGGTTCTGAGATCCTTGAACTCATATTTTGCAATTGGCAAAGCCGACCATGAAACCTGTGTGTTAGAGAGAGACAGAGCGAGAAAGAATGAAATTGTTTTCTTGATTCTGGCTATAATAATTATACGATCTGGTTGAGATTTTACACTCTAGAACATATAGTCATCCTCTACGATTCTGGTTTTATCGTATCTTTAAAAATGTGGATGCCACAGATTTTCGTCCTTTGTGGGGGCGGAAGTGGGCGGGGCGAAGTTTTGAAATATTTTTGTAGCAGTGACATATCACAGAAGTCTGGATCCAAAACATCGTTGCTCTAGATCTTATAGTCTTTGAGCACTAGGCGCTGAAGGGGACGGACGGACGGACGGACGGACGGACGGACGGACGACGGACGGACGGACGGACAGACGGACAGACAGACAGGGCTCAATCGACTCGGCTATTGATGCTGATCAAGAATATATATACTTTATGGGGTCGGAAACGATTCCTTCTGGACGTTACACACATCCACTTTTACCACAAATCTAATATACCCCAATACTCATTTTGAGTATCGGGTATAAAAAGAATTTAATACATATGTACATATATTGGAGTTTGGGTATTAGTAGCAACGAGTTATTGCATAACCAGAAAAAAAAACCTCACTTAGTCAAGAGCTTCTTCGCCTAAGAGAGGCTGTGCGCTCTCCCTTATGCCCCGCTGGCTACCACAAGCGCAACCATACGCCGCGCATAAGAAACAGCTGTCTGCAGCGGGGCTTACAATTAATATACAGAAGAGCAAGTTCTGTGTGCCTGAGGTCCGCTATCTGGGACATGTAGTGGGTCACGGTATTATAGGCATGGACTTGGACAAAATAGAGGCCATTAAGGAATATCCTGCTCCGAAGTCGGTGAAACAGTTGCGTCGATTCTTGGGAATGACGGGATGGTACCACAAATTTATAAAGAATTTTGCGGCTATTGCATCACCTCTGACGGACGCCCTAAAGCAGAAACGCCAGTTCATTTGGTCCGAAGAAGCAGAGGCGGCCTTCACAGCTCTGAAGAACTCTATGTGTGAAGCGCCTGTCTTACACACACCGAATTTTGAAAAGCCTTTCTTTATCCACTGCGACGCTAGTCACTCAGGAGTAGGAGGGGTACTGATGCAAATAAACGAAGTGGGCGATGAAGTACCAATTGCGTTTATGTCACGAAAATTGAATAAGTATCAACGTGCTTACTCGGTGACGGAAAAGGAATGTTTAGCTGCCATTCTGAGCATCAAGAAATTTCGCGCTTATGTAGAGGGACAACAATTTACGGTGATAACCGACCATGCCTCCTTGAAAAGCCTTTCTTTATCCACTGCGACGCTAGTCACTCAGGAGTAGGAGGGGTACTGATGCAAATAAACGAAGTGGGCGATGAAGTACCAATTGCGTTTATGTCACGAAAATTGAATAAGTATCAACGTGCTTACTCGGTGACGGAAAAGGAATGTTTAGCTGCCATTCTGAGCATCAAGAAATTTCGCGCTTATGTAGAGGGACAACAATTTACGGTGATAACCGACCATGCCTCCTTGAAGTGGCTGATGTCCCAATCAGATTTGAGTAGCAGATTGGCCAGATGGGCTTTGAAGCTTCAGGGGTATTCCTTTAATATTAGCCACCGAAAAGGGGTTCGAAACATAGTTCCAGACGCCTTGTCTCGGGTCTTTTCCCCAGATTTGTCAGAAATCGAACCAGGAGAAAGGATCGATTTGGATTCGGAGCACTTTAGTTCGACGGATTACGTTGCCCTTAGGGATAAAGTAGCGAGTAATCAGGCTCAGATGCCAGATGTAAAGGTGATAGGCAGGCATATATATCGTCGCACCGAGCACGCAAAATTTGGATTCCCAAGGGGCTCATCGATTCGGTCCTAAAAATGGCCCACGAGCACTATTGGATAACTAGCTATGACAATTAGTAAACGAATGACAGTACCAAGTTATATTTTTCTTTAAAGATTATTTATGTATTTCTTGATTACTTTTTCACTGCAACACCGGTACCACGTACATTCGATTCGAGATCAGAAAGGAAAGAGGAAGTGGACACTTCAAGTGTGACCAGACTAACTTTACATAATAATACTTAATATATCGATAGTATTATTTAATAGTATTTTATGTTATTATTTGAATGTGGGAATAGGCGTATTCCAACACGCGCCCCTCAAAAATAACATTAATCATCAAAATCATAAAAATAAAAAAAATGTTTTCATCATTAAATCAAAAAGGTAACATTCAATTGTTATTCTAATGTGGTTGGTGTGCATTCTGGGAAGTGTTATGTGATCTAGCATTTGCTCTAAGGATACGGGGAAAACCCAGAAAAACCCGATCAGATCACCTTAAAATTAGATTAAGTTGGTTGTCTGTATTAATATACTCAAGAGAAATCTCATTAGTTTCTATCTGTTCTCTTGAAAAATGATATTTTATATCAATATGCTTTGCTCTTTTATGACATGAGGGATTATTTGCAATGCTAATACAGCCTTGGTTGTCTTCATACATTTTAATGGGTGTGTCGAGCTTAAGATTAATACTATTTAGAAGAGACTTTAGCCATAAAGCTTCTCTTACAGCTTCAAATAGGGCCATATATTCAGCTTCAGTTGATGAAGCTGCCACTGAATTCTGTCTTTTTGTATTCCAACAAATTAAATTGGAATCGAACATTTTAAACAAATAACCCGTTGTACTTTTTCTATCAATCTCATTACTACCCCAATCGGAGTCTACATAGCCAACTAATGTATTTTCAAATGATGTATTCTTTTTAAATATAAGCTTCATATCAATAGTTCCCTTTAAATATCTAATAACCCTTTTTAAACATTGCCATAACTCAGCATTGTTCTTGCTACTATATCTACTCAAGATATTTACAGCGGCAGCTAAATCTGGTCGTGTACAAAGCATTATGTACATTAAACAGCCAATAAGGTTACGACATGGAGCATTGCAGTTTTCATCTGAGTTAAGTAACTCATAATTTAGTTTATATAGTAATGGAGTACTGACTAAATTGCAACTATCCATGTTAAATTTATTTAAAATTCTTTTTACATATGCAGCTTGACTCAAATATATTTTGTCTTCAAACATTTCTACTCTGATACCGATAAAATGTTTTATCTCATTTAAGTCAGTCATTCTAAATCTTTCGCTTAAATACTTTTTGAAATTATTCATTCTATCCATATACCTTGTCGCTATTACTACATCATCAACATATAATAATACATATATATTTTTCTTTATGTCACCTCTATCAAGAATATATATGCAACGATCCACGGGAGAGTTTACAAAATCGAATTCTTTCAATGCTTCCTCAAATACTTGAAACCAGCATCTAGCTGCTTGTTTGAGCCCATAAATGGCTTTCTTCAGTTTGCATACATGCCCAGCACCGCATGATACGCCCTGAGGAGGCCGCATATATATCTCCTCACTTAATGTACCATTGATGAAAGCTGTTTTAACATCCATCTGATGGACTTTCAAATTAAACTGGACTGCCAATGATAGTACGAACCTAAAACTGGCAATTCTAGCAACGGGAGCAAATGTTTCTTCATAGTCTACTTGGTACTTTTGAGTAAATCCTCTTGCAACCAGTCTAGCTTTGTATTTTATTGGGACTCCTAGTTCATTATATTTAATGGAAAATACCCATCTACTGTCTACAATATTTTTGTTTTCTGGCTTCTTTATAATTGTCCAGGTGTTATTAATTTCATGGGCATTTAACTCTGTATTTATTGCCTCCTCCCAATCAGATTTATCATTCCTAAAATTTATTTCATCAAAAGAATTTGGAACTTCATCAAACATTATATGGGCATTTAATATAAATTTGTTAAAGCTTTTATCATGTTCTTTATAAGACACCTTCGGCTTAGACTTTAACCTCTCACTTTTTGTACTAATTATATTAGTATCCTTATTTTCTTCACGACAATTATCTGGCTGATCAGCTTTTTCACAATCCTTACTCTCATTTGGGATATATAATTCCTTACTATCATTCAGGAAATCAGTTTTTCTTTTCCTACTTTCATTCGGAAAATTCAGCTTTTCGCATTCCTTACTCTCATTCAGGATTTCACATTCCGTACTTTCATTCGGGAAATAAAACTGATCACATTCCTTACTCTCATTCAGGATTCCACATTCCGTACTATCATTCGGGAGATAAAACTGATCACATTCCTTACTCTCATTCAGGATTCCACATTCCGTACTATCATTCGGGAAATTAAGCTGATCAGATTCCTTACTCTCATTCAGGAATTCTTGTTGACTTCTTTCCTTACTCTCTTTCGGGAAATCTGTTTCAAATTTTACTTCTCTAGAATAAAGCATATTAGTCTCGTCTACGACAACATCTCTTGCAACAATAACTTTTCCTTTAATGACATCCCACAATTTAAGTCCATTTTGTTCATACCCTATCAAGATAGCTTTGAATGATTTTTCATCAAATTTACCTTTTTTAATTTTGTTGTGCACATACACTTTAAATTGGGCTTTCTATTGTGCCACAGCTCATATGGGGTCATTTTACAATCACCAAGTGCTTTGCTTGGAATTCTGTTGATTAGATATGTTGCAGTTAGCACAGCTTCACCCCAAAAACTTTTGTCTAATTTTGCACCATTTACCATAGCACGAGCTTTCTCTGTAATGGTTCTTATCATTCGCTCCGAAGCACCATTCAACTGAGGTGTATGTGGCACTGTCAAATGATAACTTATTCCTTTATTAACGCAGAACTCACGCATTTCATTCGACAGGTATTCTCTACCGTTGTCAATGTACAAATTGACAATCTTGAAATTAAAAAGAGCCTCGCTCTTTGCTACAAAATCTTTAAATACATTGAATACATCTGATTTATATTTTAACAAATAGGTTACACAATAATGTGTAAATTGATCTACGAAGATCACAAAATAATTTTTATCGTCTAGTGTAACTGGTTTAATGGGGCCACATACATCTGAATGTATTACAAACAAGGGTCGTTTTATATAACTTTTATCTTTAGATTGCTTAAATGGCAACCTAGCATGTTTCCCATTTAAACATGACTCACAAACTTCATCTGATATTTTTAAATTAACAAGAAGATTACTGTCATTAAATAAATTATTATTCTTTATTTCAAGCAATTTTGCATTGCTTATATGCCCCAACCTCTCATGCCATAATCGATAATTATTTTTGTTCCTAGCATCTACACTGTATGCTTGGAATTTGACTACAGGTATATCCAACATACCTGTATGTTTAACAACAATTACTCCATTTTTTGATATGGAGACACCACCACAGTCAAACTTAATTGACATCCCTGCCTGTTGCAGACGCTTGACAGACATGAGGTTTCCTGCTGCCTCACATCCTCCAGTGTGATATTGTGTAAATTGTGCAGCCGCACAATTCTACGCTTAGTGGCATATAAAAACTCGCCTTCTTTTGCCACAGCGATTTTAATTGGCTGCTCCAATTCGATGCAATCGGCGTACAGCGAGTCTTCATTGATCAAATGATCCGTTGCACCAGAATCGAGTATAAAACCGAGTTCATTATTTATTTGATCACTCTTTGTCATTTTCCGCATCATAAATGCGAACCCGTGGCCCGATGCTGCAAGCTGAGCTTGTTTATTATGTTTATAATTTTCTTTATTTTGATTTAACCTTATAAACTGGTAACAGTCTTTTTTCATGTGCCCTTCTTTGCCACAGTGGCATTTAATGTTACTTCTAGCTTTTCCCTTAAATAATATCTTTTGCCGTGTGTTTCTAGATCCAAACGTTTTACGATTATTAAAATTGTTATTATTTCTTACAACTGCCTTCATGACTTTACTACTTTACTACTTGTATCAGTACTTTCATTTCTTAATTTGGTCTCGTAGTCGAACAATTAATTTTTACAAACGCTAATGATAGAGTTTCATCTGACAAAGTTTCGATTGCCGTGATGACACCATTATAGGTTGAAGGTAGAGTCTGCAGCAAATGTGCCACTTTTTCCATCTCATCCATTTTAGCGGCCGCCCCTAACAACTCACTCACTGTTTCATCAAAAATAACAAAATGACTCGAAAGTGTCATTTCACTTGAGAGTTTGAGTGTTATTAAACGTTTACGTGCAGCTAATTGCGACGCAAGGCTTCTACGCTCATATATGGCGTCTAAATTCTTCAGGATATCACGTGCCGAAATGTCGCCTGCCGCGAAGTTTAGAAATGCGTCGCCTAAATATTGAATTAAAATGCTCTTCGCACATCGCTCTGCCTTTTTCCACTTATCATTTACTTCGTTAGGC
This sequence comes from Drosophila miranda, assembly GCF_003369915.1. Classification (NCBI taxonomy): domain Eukaryota; kingdom Metazoa; phylum Arthropoda; class Insecta; order Diptera; family Drosophilidae; genus Drosophila; species Drosophila miranda. The sequence goes on from NW_022881614.1 coordinate 29,871,524, forward strand.
ATTATGTTATCGACTACTTGGAGCACCTCTAATTCAGCAAACAAAGCTCTGATTCTAAATATCCATATAGAATATTTCTCGCCACAAAAAGGCATAATATGTTGCTTATTTCTTTCCATTTTCTATGTACATATGTATATATTATACACACACACACTACAAAAAAAAAAGCTACACAAGAACACACGCGGAACTAATTTCACAACTATTTGTTATTAATTTAATTTATTTAAATTGGCGTGGACTGGGCCATTAACCTATTGGATAACTAGCTATGACAATTAGTAAACGAATGACAGTACCAAGTTATATTTTTCTTTAGAGATTATTTATGTATTTCTTGATTACTTTTTCACTGCAACACCGGTACCACGTACATTCGATTCGAGATCAGAAAAGAAAGAAGTGGACACTTCAAGTGTGACCAGACTAACTTTACATAATAGTACTTAATATATCGATAGTATTATTTAATAGTATTTAATGTTATTATTTGAATGTGGGAATAGGCGTATTCCAACAAGCACGCACTATCTGCACACGGAGGTATAAATAAAACGCTCGAAAAGGTTCGACGCAACTATTATTGGCCTACGTTGTTAAAAGATGTCAAAGAGTTCATAAACAGGTGTGAAATTTGCAAATGTACTAAGCATCCGAATAGACCTTTGAGACCGCCACTCGCAAAAACGGGGGAAACCGAACGGTTCTTTCAGAAGCTCTACGTAGATTTTCTTGGACCGTATCCTAGAAGTCGTAGTGGGATTGTCGGGATATTTGTGGTGTTAGATCATTTTTCCAAATTTCCGTTTATTAAACCCGTAAGAAAATTTACCGCCGATGCAATCGTACCATACCTTGAGGAACAATTGTTTCACTGCTTTGGAGTGCCAGAAAAGCTAGTCTCGGACAATGGCGTCCAATTTAAGTCCCATGCATTCAACTCCTTGCTTCAGAATTATGGCATAGAGCACGCTTACACAAACGTTTACGCTCCGCAAGCTAACGCGTCCGAGCGAGTTAACAGATCTATCTTGGCAGCAGTCAAAGCCTACATAAATCCTGACCAAGGTAACTGGGATGAGCAGCTCAGCAGTGTAGCCTGTGCGTTAAGATCGGCTGTGCACAGTGCCGTAAAGGCGAGTCTATACCAGTTGGCGTTTGGGCAACAGATGATCACGAATGGTACCACGTATCAGCTGTTGAGGCAGTTAGAGATGTTGGAAGACCGCTGGGTGCATTTTCCTAGGGACGACTCATTTGATCTGATGCGTGGCACGGCAAAGGAGGCAATGAAAGCGCAGCATGAACGAAATGAAAAGACGTATAACTTTCGAAGTAAGGAGGTATCATTCAGAGTGGGGCAGGAGGTTTACCGTCGAAATTTCCAGCAAAGTAATTTCGTGAAAGGATTTAATGCCAAGTTGGCTCCTGTTTTTGTGAAGTCCCGGGTAAGGCGACGGTTGGATCAAGCCTATTACGAGCTAGAGGATCTGCAAGGACGTCTGATCGGCAAATTCCATGCCAAAGATATCAAACAGTAGCACCATAAAAAGGAAAAAATAAATCGCTCTAAGCGGGAATCACCCTTTTGGTAATTGATTTGAGTGTGATTTTGGTAGGGGGGATTTGAAGTGGTTTCGAAATACTAACGTATATAAATAGGTATATATACTGTGATGCACAAAAGGAAACAGTTAGAAAAGTACCAAAAAGGGATATTGTTCTCCGTTGTATGTTCCTCAAATGCCGCCGCAATTCAAGTCAAAAGGTAAACGAAGGAGAGGTTTTTTTTTGTTTTTGGGTTGAACCTTGTAAAATAATTACGGCGTCCATTCGAAAATGGAGGATTGTCGATTTTAAAGCTGTACTGGGGGTCTCAGACTGTTCAGATCTAGCCTCAGTCTCTTGAAAGAAAACCTGTTGGCGAAGGCAGACGTGCTATGTTATGCCGGTCCACGTATCAAGAAAAACGAAGAAAAAAACCGAGGAAAAATCTTGACAGCTGAATGCAGCTAAGAAAAAAAATATTGTGCGGTTATTGGAATATAATCCTACCAAGAAAAATAAATTAAAAGTGTGTTAAGTGCCAATTTCAACTGGTATGTTGCTCAGCCTCGCTAATATACACCACCTACACTCGTGGCGTAGGGTTATGCCTTTTTATTATAGGAATTTCATTTTCCAGATTGGCGGTTAGTACCAGCTTAAAATTCGGGCAATCTTTTGGTACCTGTCTGAACGAAAATACGAAAGCTGGCAACAACAATTTCCCCGATATTAGGGTCTCCGCTCGCGACGAGGGACTTATGCTCCTCGCCCAACTACCGCTCCGTACCCAAAATTCCCAACGCTTAGGCCGAACAGCACAAAGCGGGAGGGGTAAAAGATCTTCTCATCAGTCGCTTGCGGGCGCGGGCTGTTTATGTGTCGCGGAGCCGGAATATATTGTAGGCCGTCCAATTCTGCAGAAGTTATGAAAGTGATGTAAACGGTCAAGCACTTTCGACCCGAACTATAGATCTGGACCTAGACCTGATTTATTTTCCTCTTACGAAGGGCCGAGGAGTGCCAGATGTGAAGTCGGCTTAGTAAATTTCTTTCATTTTTTTTTGTGTGTAAATTCTTTCGGATGAAAGCGCAAGTGAAATGTGTGACAGGGCGAAAGTGAACAACAGTTGAACCGCAGAGGAGAACGTGAGGTTTTTTTTTGTAAAATTATTTCTCCAGTTTTCGTTTTAGGAACGTTGCCGCAGTCCATGGAAGCGCTTTCATCGCTGTTTCAACGGGTTTATTGAAACCAATCAAAGGAATGCCGTAATTGATCCGAAACAAAAAAAAATAATTTAATACATATGTACATATATTGGAGTTTGGGTATTAGTAGCAACGAGTTATTGCATAACCAGAAAAAAAAACCTCACTTAGTCAAGAGCTTCTTCGCCTAAGAGAGGCTGTGCGCTCTCCCTTATGCCCCGCTGGCTACCACAAGCGCAACCATACGCCGCGCATAAGAAACAGTTCTCTTACGAACCAGGCGCAAAAGGGAAGAGGCGAGGCTGGTCGCTCTGACTCTCTTTTCTGCTTTCTGCTAGCGTTTGCTTGCAATTAATGCAATTAAATAACTGACCTGCCCTACCGATCGCTGCGCACAGTTTTACATTCCCTGAATAGCCTTTCGTTTGCATATTTAATTATATATCTATTTACCTAATATAAAAAGTTACACTGCCGTCTTTAAATTTGTAAGTTATATTTCAATCGAAATGGTATGATTAAGAGTTAATCATTTAATTAGTTACTAGTTGCGATGCACGCTCGATTTTTCAATATGAAATTTAGTATTTAACATGAATTGGTGCTAGAGTTCTATATGCGGGGGCCATGCTGGGCAAAGGAGGGTAATGTGGTTGTATAGAAAGCTGTAAAAGCCTTCTTTATGGGATCACCGGATGAAACGGGAGCGGTGATCATGGTAGGGTGGGCATAAGTGGTCACAACAACACCGTGTCACGATGCGTATGTGTGTATGTGTCCGTGTTCGTGGTTAGGTGTATTTGCTCATGTTCGTATTTGTGTCCGATACTTCGCTGCACGTGAAATTTAAATGAACGTTACTGTATCTGTATTATTGTTGGAGTAGAGCTGTGTCCCGTCCGTCCTGGGAAATAAAAACCCCCCCATTTCTTGCCGATGAGACGGAAGCCGGAACAAGCACGTGCCCGGACGGGAGACGAACCATCACCTGATCAGCCTTCCTTGAAGGTTTCTAATACCCAATATGCTACAGATAGCAGGACTCCCAGGAAGAACTTCATGTTTTCGTTAGTGATCGGTGAGTTCGAATGTTATGATACCACTTGAAGCCGCTTTTTTATAGTTTTTTATTAGTTTTACGAAATCTGTGTAATTAAGATTTATTTTCTATACTAAAATAAATTTTACATCAATAAAATTTTTGTATGGTGCTTTCAATTATGACTTAGAGATTGCTGGTTAACGGACACGCTTAACAGTAAAGTGGAAGGGGAGTAGCAGGTCGCTATATTCACACTCGCCGAGTTTTGTAGCGGTTGCTCGCGGAAATACACGAGACTCGTAGCGGTAGGTTCATTTGAACATTTTATTTTTATTTTGCAAATTCATCTTAGAATCATAGAACCAAATCAATAGAATGCTGAGTTTTACTTTCCGGGAACCAAGCGTGCATCGGTGGCTACAAGCGATAAAGCTAAAGATAGCAGGACTCCCAGGAAGAACTTTATATTTTCGTTAGTGATCGGTAAGTTCGAATGTTATGATACCACTTGAAGCCGCTTTTTTATAACGATTGCAACTGGAACTAAGTTTCTTCCGTGAACGATAAACGTACCTAAATGGCTTAACTCAATTAATTAGTTATACCCAAGAAGCAGGAAGTGAAATACATTTTTACTTAAGCTCAATGGCTTATGTGACTTTAGTTTTACGAAATCTGTGTATTTAAGATTTATTTTCTATACTAAAATAAATTTTACATCAATAAAATTTTTGTATGGTGCTTTCAATTATGACTTAGAGATTGCTGGTTAACGGACACGCTTAACAGTAAAGTGGAAGGGGAGTAACAGGTCGCTATATTCACACTCCTTGTAACGGTTGCTCGCGGAAATACACGAGACTCTTAGCGGTAGGTTCGCTGGATACAGGAGTAATCTCCGATACCTGTTTCAGGAAGGTCCACTGAGTATTCATTCACCCTCTTTTTCTTGTTATATAAAATATGTACATATGTAGCATCGCAGGTCTCACCAGATTTAAAACTTTCTTGTCCAAAAAAGACCCGTTCCCCTGAATGATCACCTCGATATGAGACAACTTTACAAGTAGGATATAAAAAACTATTGACAATTAAATTTTTTTTTGCAGATTCATCAGTCAATCAGGAATGCAGTCGAATTTCTTAATTTACGAAGCCTGGGGGATTAATTCGAGCTTCTGTTCCTACTATTGCCAATGCTGAGGATAGCAGGATTCTAAGGAAAAGTTTCATGTTTTTCTTTGCACAAAAGGTAAATGTTAGGACCCCGCTTTTAATATGGCAGCTGAATCTAATTGAGCTTCAAGGTAATCTTCATGACCTATAACTTGGAAAAATTAAAACAACACTTAAGCATTTTATTTGTCTCTTGCAGATGCATCTAATAATCATAAAACCATATGAATAGGTTTTACTTACCGGGAACCAAACGTGCATCGGTAGCTACAAGAGATAAAGCTAAGGATAGCAGGATTCCCAGGAGGACCTTCATATTTTCGTTAGTGATCGGTATTAAGATTGCAACTGGAACTATGTTTGTCCAGTTATATCCAAGAAGCAGGAAGTGAAATATATTTTTACTTAAGCGTTATGGCTTATGTGACTTTAGTTTTAAGAAATCTTTTTGATTCGGAATTAATTTCTATATTAAAATCGTTTTGATTTAAATATTGGGTTGAATATTCGATTTTTATTTTACAGATTCATCTTAGAATCATAAAACCATAGGAATAGAATCCTACGAATCCCTTCCTTCATTTGCGGGAACCAAACGAGCATCGGTGGCTACAAGGGATAAAGCTAAAGATAGCAGGACACCCAGGAAGAACTTCATGTTTTCTGTAGTGATCGGTGAGTTCTAATGTGATGATACTGTTTGATGCCGCTCTTTTATAACGATTGCAACTGGAACTAAGTTTGTTCCGTGAACAGTAGGCGTACCTAAGTGACTTAACTCAATTCATTAGTTATATCCAAGAAGCAGGAAGTTAAATATGTTTGCACTTAAGCTCAATAGCTGATGTGACTTAAGTTTTAAGAAAACTGTGTAATTCAGAAATATTTTTTATACTAAAATAAATTTTGCATCAATAAAATAGTTGTGTGGAGACTTCAATTATGACTAAGAGATAGCTGGATAACGGACACGCTTAACAGTAAAGTGGAGGGGAGAATGACGAAAGAAATGTTCTGGACAGACGAGAGCTGGTCGCTAAATTCACACGCGCCGAATGGTTTAACGGCTGCTCACTGGGATACACGAAACACGTAGCGTTAGATGCGCTGGATATATGCATAATTTCCGGTTCCTGTTTCAGGAAGGTATGGGTAGCTTCGCAGGTCCCAACAGACTTAAAACTTGATGACCCATTCGCTTGAGTGATCACCTCGACATAAAAAAAATTTACAATTAGGGTATAAAAATTACTTGACCAATTAATTTTTCTTTTCAAGATTTTTCTTTGAATTAAGTTTGAACAACAGGAATACAATCGATTTCATACTTTTTTACATGTTTTTTGATTAATCGGTATATACAGTCGGTATATACAGTTATATTGCATTCCGTTAGAGTCCCGTTTCGCACATCAGATTTGCGGTTGGAACTAATTTGATTACAGGGTCTGAATTGCTTCCAAGTACAAGTACAAGGCTAATGTTATACAACTTCCTGGTTAAAAAACTGATGAAATTAAAGCTCGTGTAAGGAAATCAATAAGAGCCCATTCCCCCGATTCGAATGCATTTTGCTCTGCATTAAGTCTTATTTAGCATTTCTAAAGAGTGTCATTGGGAAATGGTTACATAACTTGTATGTAAGTGCCACAACCTCCACGTTCAATGAGTCCGTATTGAATAAATCTACTAGAGATATATTGAATACTAAACCGATACAGTAACACAGAGGTAATATATTTAAGTCCTTATTTATTATTATCGCTAGCAGTGGCAGGAGGCAACAGCCACGAGAAAGTATTGGTATTATCGGGGAATTAATTAAATTATATACTCTGATATTAGTTTCCTAAGGTTACAAGATGCCATGGTCAGATGTTATACAACTTAATAATCAAATTGTTACATCTCGCATACAGATCGCTTGAGACTTTTTTTGAATGTCAACAATTATACAATTTCGGAATATTATTTGTTTAATAGGTGACGAAATAGGTGATATATTGTCTATATCCTCCGTTAAATAAAATAATTAATTGTTTTACATATCTGCTACATCCGCCTATCGGGATGACATTGTGAGGCCCTGTCTTTGCAGACACAAAAAGCGGCAAGACAACGGACAGGAGTCCTAGATAAAGCTTCATCATGGTTTGAGTGGTCGCTGATCGAGCACCCTATTTATACAGTGCTTTTTTTACCAGAAACATATAGAATTTTCATTGTCTATCCAATTTCTTAATAACAACTGCTCTACCAATTGGAATGGGCTTCCTTGAATATACTGTTCAGCTTGAATTGTTGCGATAGTTGTTTTTAAATTGTTTAATACTTTCCCCATAAAAACGTTTTAATTATGTATGCGAAGACTGCTTTTGCCAGGGGGCAGACACGTTGAGTCATCTGAAACGTTCATCTTACATTTAAAACGACTCCACTTGCACTGCATTCGCATCTGTTAAGTAATCATTTCTCTCTTTAATCTGCTTTACTAGTAACTAAATGATTTTCTTTTCATTGTAGTACATTGGTTTTGATTTATCATTCAATTCGCCTTTTGATTTTTCCTACACGTTTGATTCCCCGGAAAAGCAAGCACTGTATCGTGTCATCTGTTTAGATTCCCATGACTGGATGTGGCTACTTTATATCATATGTTTTTCTTCAGTAATAGAAAAATAAATAACGTAGGGATCATTTTAAGACAAGTCCACTAAGGATTCGTTGAGAAGGGCTTTCTACGATTTTCTGCGAGAATATAAATAGAAATTGAAATAGGAAGAAAGTTTTTACCCTTAAATTTGAAATATGAAATTTCCTATGAAAATACATATATCATCTAAGTATATTACATATTTTAAATAAATATACTTCATTTTGAAATAGTAATAATAATACTGAAAAACGAGGGGGAACGCTGTGAGTTGCTGCAGACACCGCAACTCTACATTTATACCCGATACTTAGTCAGTATGGCTCTCCTCCGGCAGACGCCGCTAATATTAAACGACACGACAAAGAGTGCGTGCGAGAGAGACAGAAAATCAGTCTGAGCGTGACGTCGGGCGCTGCGTAGCCACTGCAAATTGATTTGTTCCTTTCGGCTATAAAAATGATCCGATCTGTTACAGATTCAGCAATCTGATAGATATGGTCGTTATCTATGATTCTATTTTAGTTTTCTCGTATCCTCAATATTGTAGATGCAACAGTTTTTCGTCTTTTGTGGGTGCGGAAGGGGGTGGGGCGGAATTTTGAGAAATACGTTTTATAGTGAGATTTAACAAGAGTGCGGATACCAAATTTGGTTACTCTAGCGTTAATAGTCTCTGAGATTTGTGAATATGCCCAGATTTTCGTCCTTTGCGGGAGCGGAAGAGGGTGTGGCGAAATTTTGAAACAAACTCGTCTCGGTCCGATATATTAGGAGTGTGGATACCAAATTTGGTTGCTCTAGCTTTTATAGTCTCTGAGATCTAGGCGCTAATGTTTTACTCTAAGCAAAGCCGGCTATGCTACGTGTGTGTTAGAGAGAGACAGGGCGAGAAAAAATGAAATTGTTTTCTTGATGCTGGCTATAATAATAATACGATCCAATTCAGATTCTGCACTCTAAAAGATATGGTCATTCCCTACGATTCTGCGTTTTTGGTTTTATCGTATCTTTAAAATTGTGGATGCCACAGATTTTCGTCCTTTGTGGGGGCGGAAGTGGGCGGGGCGAAGTTTTGAAATAATTTTTGTAGCAGTGACATATCACAGAAGTCTGGATCAAAAACATCGTTGCTCTATTTCTTATAGTCTTTGAGCACTAGGCGCTGAAGGGGACGGACAGACGGACAGACGGACAGACGGACGGACGGACGGACGGACAGACAGACAGGGCTCAATCGACTCGGCTATTGATGCTGGTCAAGAATATATCTACTTTATGGGGTCGGAAACGATTCCTTCTGGACGTTACACACATCCACTTTTACCACAAATCTAATATACCCCAATACTCATTTTGAGTATCGGGTATAATAATCTGATAAATTTGATTTATCGATTTCCTCTACTGAAGGAATCAGACAAGTCCACAAAGACTTTGGAATCAAGGGAATGCCGTGGCCAAGAGTTACCTGTGACACCTGTGGCTGATCTGATGTAATAAACACGAGTCATACATTTTCGTGGGTTGTTATTCTGAAAACAGGTGATATATAGTCTTTATCCTCCTTTAAACAACCTGATTTATTGCTTTACATTTCTTTAACAGCAAGAGCCTGTACATTCGTTTATGGCGGTGGATATGGAGGTTTGGCGTTCGCAGATACAAGAATCGGCAAGGCAACGGCCAGAAGAAGTCCTAAGTAGAGCTTCATTATGGTTTCAGTGGTCACTGAATACAAATGTCAATATTCCGCTCAGAGCCCCGGTTATATACCCTCTGATGAAAAGAATCGTTTTATGTATTTGTTTATTAATTAGTTACAACGAACACTTATACAGGCTGCCGTGGCAATATACTACACAACTTGATAATTTTTAACAAATGTGAAGTGATATAATTTTATACGGTCTTATGCGGTCTTTTTATACCCGATACTCAAAATGAGTATGGGGGTATATTAGATTTGTGGTGAAAATGGATGTGTGTAACGTCCAGAAGGAATCGTTTCCGACCCCATAAAGTGTATATATTCTTGATCAGCATCAATAGCCGAGTCGATTGAGCCCTGTCTGTCTGTCCCTCCGTCCGTCTGTCCGTCCCCTTCAGCGCCTAGTGCTTAAAGACTATAAGAGCTAGAGCAACGATGTTTTGGATCCAGACTGCTGTGATATGTCACTGCTACAAAAATATTTCAAAACTTCGCCCCGCTCCACTTCCGCCCCCACAAAGGACGAAAATCTGTGGCATCCACATTTTTAAAGATACGAGAAAACCAAAAACGCAGAATCGTAGAGAATGACCATATCTTTTAGATCCAATCTGAATTGGATCGTATTATTATTATAGCCAGCATAAAAAAAACAATTTACTTTTTTCTCGCCCTGTCTCTCTCTAACACACACGTAGCATAGGCGGCTTTGCCTAGAGTAAAACATTAGCGCCTAGATCTCAGAGACTATAAAAGCTAGAGCAACCAGATTTGGTATCCACACTCCTAAGATATCGGATCGAGACGAGTTTGTTTCAAAATTTCGCCCCACCCCCTTCCGCCCCCGCAAAGGACGAAATCTGGGCATATTCACAAATCTCAGAGACTATTAACGCTAGAGTAACCAAATTTGGTATCCGCACTCTTATTAGATCTCACTATAAAACGTATTTCTCAAAATTCCGCCCCACCCCCTTCCGCACCCACAAAAGACGAAAAACTGTTGCATCCACAATATTGAGGATACGAGAAAACTAAAATAGAATCATAGATAACGACCATATCTATCAGATTGCTGAATCTGGATCAGATCGGATCATTTTTATAGCCGAAAGGAACAAATCAATTTGCAGTGGCTACGCCGCGCCCGACGTCACGCTCAGACTGATTTTCTGTCTCTCTCGCACGCACTCTTTGTCGTGTCGTTTAATATTAGCGGCGTCTGCCGGAGGAGAGCCATACTGACTAAGTATCGGGTATAAATGTAGAGTTGCGGTGTCCACAGCAACTCACAACGTTCACCACAAATCTATTATACCCCAATACTCATATTGAGTATCGGGTATAACAACACTGAGAAATAAATTGAAAGATCCGTTTATTGATCTAGATTTCTGCAAGAATAGCGGAAGTCGGCAAGGGCATCGTAATGATGGGGTTGGCACATCCGCTTAGGGTGCTCCTGTTGGCGAATCACTCTTCGGGGACATGGTTCCTGCAGCCACAAGGAGGGGCAGGGCAACGGCCAGGAGAAATCCATGGTAGAGCTTCATTATTATTGGAGTGATCGATGAATACGAGTGTCAAGTTCTCATTTAGAGCGTCCTATATAGATATATATTGGACCTGTAGATGGAACAAATCGGATTTGCATGCTCTGAATTCGCAAGCGATTCTAAAGGCGGCCAAGGCCAAAGGTTATACAACTTCCAAATTAAATGCCAGAATCTCCACCTACCTGATTAACCACTAAAATGGCCTACAGGACAATAAAAAATTAACCAAAGCCAATAACTACAACTGCGTATGTAAATCTACTGAAGGTCTGAACATGCTTTCCAGATCAGCTCAGCATTGTAATATAAAGTGCAGTTTAGTTTCCTGAAGGCAGGAAGGATCTTCAGGTTCTTCATAAACTGAGCGAAATGGATTTATAGGTATCGTCCCCAAATAGTTTGGCCACCAAAAGCGAATTCTGGGATTCAGTGTAACTCTTATGGCCGCTATCGAGGGATAGCGCAGTCTCCCTTTGCCGTTTTAATGCTCAGAGATAACTCGCCTCCTAATCTAGTCTTTAACCCACTCTCGTTGAATATTCTTTTCGCAGACAGACTGGATAATGGAACTGGCCAATAGATAGAGAAACCCTTTCGACTAATGGACAATCACAATCCCAGCCAGAGGCGCCTATTCTTGGCCAAGGCGAAAAACATTTTACTTTTTTGTCCAATGGAAGTTTTTGGTAATAAAGGTCGCTCTTGTTTTGCAAAATTGTCAGAATGGCTGGTTGGCAAAAAGCTAAGACCTCATGCCTCCTCCGTCTATGCGGCAGCTCAACCTCCTGCTCGCGCAGACCGGGCTGGACATTAAACAGTCAGCTCGTTGTAGTGCCTGTCGTGGAGCGGCGTCAGTTTTAGTTTTTCATCATCCACCGAGAGACCAAGAGAGACAGAGAGACTGGGAGCCGCGAGGCCGGGAAGCCGGGTAGCCGAGAACGGGTATCCAGAGACGGACATGGAATGAATGAAGCCACTTGAAGCTATAACAGTGCAATGCCATGATGGGAAAAACAACAACGACGACGACGGCGCGGATGACGATGACGACTAACGGAGCCCGACGTAGCTCCCAGCTAACTGGAGGTCATTTTGCAGTCACACTGCTATGAAGATGTATGGCTACGGGCTGTGATATGATCATGAACTGGCGGCATGAGGCACAGCAACAGAAACAGATACAGATACAGACTGCGTCTGCCTCTGCTTCCCATTCCAATTCCCATTCCCCTTCGTGTTTAGCCTTTTGAAGTAATTTGCAGTTGCTATTTCTGTTTTATAATTGCTTATTAATGTCATTGTGCCCCAGTCGGAGGCCGAGTCCTTGGTCGGACAGCCTGGCGGCATAGAGAGAGCCTCCCAGATAGAGTTGAGTGCAGCGCATCGCAGGGCCAGTGCAATAATTTCACTTGAAATGTTTTTAACAAATTTATGCTAATGTGATTTTGCAATTAAAGAGCCAAAGCTGAAATGATTGAACGGCATAATGCACAAGTGCCAGGCCATTTATACTTGTACTCGTGCTCGCAATGCCCACCGCATCCCAAATGATCATCATCCGCATTATGATCGGCATAAATCATCTCTCCATATGGCACTGCTCGAGTGCTGTGCCGCCGACAAATGATGATGAAGATGTCGGGTCTCTGGGGCTCCTCTAATGCCCATTTCCATTTCTCATTCTCATTCACATTCCCTATCCCGATTGTCAGGCTTCAACATTTGGCATAAAGAGCTGCCAAATGTACATATGTATGCAGAAGTTAATGCCAGAAACTCGTACAGTGGTTCAGTCTACAAATATACCGAAGATCTATTCTGCAACACTTCTGCACTACAACTTTATGGTATCCCACCCACTGTAAGGAAGTGGTAGAATCAACACATCTTCATCTTTCATTTGATGTCTTTGCTTGGCCTTTTGATCTTCGCATAAAGTTTTCCACGATTTTTAAGCAGTCTGCATGAAAATGAACTCCACTCATGATCTTCCGTTAGAAACCGCCGCTAACCATTGGATTTGATCGCCGTTGAAAATATACAAATGACAAGATGACCAGAATACAAATTAACAAAACGTTGTTAAAATTTTACTTTAATATTTAAATGCACTTTTCAGTCGGCGGCCATGGGCCATGGGCATACGCCCCATGTGGCACATCAAGTGCCAGCCATCACATAAAATGTGAGAAATCATGCATAAAAATGTATTATGTTTCAGCCCATGTTGCAACATCGTGTTGCCTGCAACCATCATAATAATATCAGCGGCAGCAGAGCGCACACAGAGCAACAAAGAGATGCACAAAAATAATGCATAAACGAGGGGGAACGTTGTGAGTTGCTGCGGACACCGCAACTCTACGGTTATACCCGATACTAAGTCAGTATGGCTCTCCTCCGGCAGACGCCGCTAATATTAAACGACACGACAAAGAGTGCGTGCGAGAGAGACAGAAAATCAGTCTGAGCGTGACGTCGGGCGCTGCGTAGCCACTGCAAATTGATTTGTTCCTATTGGCTATAAAAATGATCTGATCTGATCCAGATTCAGCAATCTGATAGATATGGTCATTATCTATGATTCTGCGTTTTTAGTTTTCTCAAATGTGCAATATTGTGGATGCCACAGATTTTCGTCCTTTGTGTGGGCGGAAGGGGGTGTGGCGAAATTTTGAAACAAACTCGTCTCGATACGATATCTTAGGAGTGTGGATACCAAATTTGGTTGCTCTAGCTTTTGTAGTCTCTGAGATCTAGGCGCTAATGTTTTACTCTAAGCAAAGCCGCCTATGCTACGTGTGTGTTAGAGAGAGACAGGGCGAGAAAAAATGAAATTGTTTTCTTGATGCTGGCTATAATAATAATACGATCCAATTCAGATTCTACACTCTTTTCTCATATCTTTAAAATTGTAGATGCCACAGATTTTCGTCCTTTGTGGGGGCGGAAGTGGGCGGGGCGAAGTTTTGAAATATTTTTGTAGCAGTGACATATCACAGAAGTCTGGATCCAAAACATCGTTGCTCTAGCTCTTATAGTCTTTGAGCACTAGGCGCTGAAGGGGGCGGACAGACGGACAGACGGACGGACGGAGGGACGGACAGACAGACAGGGCTCAATCGACTCGGCTATTGATGCTGATCATGCATATATATACTTTATGGGGTCGGAAACGATTCCTTCTGGACGTTACACACATCCACTTTTAACACAAATCTAATATACCCCAATACTCATTTTGAGTATCGGGTATAAAAACGAGAAGGAATTTTCATTCTCCATTTCCTGACATTGCGATACTCTTCCAAGCCTTCAATGAAGATTGATCTATAAGCAAAAAAGAAAGAATAAGATCAAAGTTAATATGCTAATGAGGAAGAGGTTTCCAAACACGTTAGAAAACTTCTTGCGACTATTACCCCCACCTACATAGTATATCCCCCAGCTAAAGAAAGTATCTCCTAGACATCCTAAACGACAATCGCTTCGTAACCCCCCAACAGAGGCGCACTGAAAGTATAATCACGTGCAATTGTTTGCTGCCACATCGGAAAGTGCAGCACTGCAGCAAAAACAACAGCGCTGCTGCATCAGGGGGAGCAGCTGGGACAGCGGCGGCAACATCATTTGAACTGTCATTAAACTTTGACTATCATCCTTTTATTATTTGCAGCTACCGGGTCCCGACGCTCTTAGTTCCTCACAAGTATCCATTGAGAGGTAGCAAATGGGGAATACACGTATGTGACCCAAGAGCGCGCGATGGGGTATACCAAAAGCGTCCGTGTGGAGCTCTATGTTAGATAGCAACCAGTCGAGTCGCAATCGCAGACGGTTGCCACTGCTGCCAATTGTTGCTGCATACAATAACATTTTTATACCCGATACTCAAAATGAGTATTGGGGTATATTAGATTTGTGGTAAAAGTGGATGTGTGTAACGTCCAGAAGGAATCGTTTCCCACCCCATAAAGTATATATATTCTTGATCAGCATCAATAGCCGAGTCGATTGAGCCATGTCTGTCTGTCCGTCTGTCCGTCAGTCCGTCCGTCCGTCTGTCCGTCCCTATTAGCGCCTAGTGCTCAAAGACTATAAGAGCTAGAGCAACGATGTTTTGGATCCAGACTTCTGTGATATGTCACTGCTACAAAAATATTTCAATACTTCGCCCCGCTTACTTCCGCCCCCACAAAGGACGAAAATCTGTGGCATCCACAATTTTAAAGATACGATAAAACCAAAAACGCAGAATCGTAGAGAATGACCATATCTTTTAGACTGCAGAATTTGAAAAAGATCGTGTTATTATTATAGCCAGCATCAAGAAAACAATTTCAGTTTTTCTCGCCCTGTCTCTCTCTAACACACACGTAGCATAGCCGGCTTTGCTTAGAGTAAAACATTAGCGCCTAGATCTCAGAGACTATAAAAGCTAGAGCAACCAAATTTGGTATCCACACTCCTTATATATCGGACCGAGACGAGTTTGTTTCAAAATTTCGCCACACCCCCTTCCGCCCCCGCAAAGGCTGAAAATCTGGGGATATTCACAAATCTCAGAGACTATTAAGGCTAGAGTAACCAAATTTGGTATCCGCACTCCTGTTAGATCTCACTATAAAACGTATATCTCAAAATTTCGCCCCACCCCCTTCCGCCCCCACAAAGGACGAAAATCTGTTGCATCCACAATATTGCACATTCGAGAAAACTAAAAACGCAGATTCATAGATAATGACCATATCTATCAGATTGCTGAATCTGGATCAGATCAGATCATTTTTATAGCCAAAAGGAATGAGGGGGAACGTTGTGAGTTGCTGCGGACACCGCAACTCTACAGTTATACCCGATACTAAGTCAGTATGGCTCTCCTCCGGCAGACGCTGCTAATATTAAACTACACGACAAAGAGTGCGTGCGAGAGAGACAGAAAATCAGTCTGAGCGTGACGTCGGGCGCTGCGTAGCCAGTGCAAATTGATTTGTTCTGTGAGGAACCGTGGTTCCCACAGGCCGAATTCGAGCAAAGCATAGCCGGATAAATGCGGTGGGACGGTCGGATAAAGGCTGATGGCTGGCTGGATAAGGCGAAGGTCAGCCCAGATACCCACGGATATCCGGATGCGGCGAAGAGGCCAAGGGCCCCGAGAGGAGAAGTGTCCCGCTCTCGGAGCAAGAGAAACGCGAGAGGCAGAGGAGACGGCGGGATCGGGCCGGCAGCGATCCGACGCATGACCAAATATGGGCATGGGATCACGCCACCGGCCAGGCCCCGTTACGAAGGCCGTGGAAACCAGGAGACGGCGATGGAAAACTACCAACGCCGAGCCGGGGCCCGTCAAGGGGCTATAAAAGGAGGCTGCGGCAACGAAGCGGGTCTCTTTTTCCGTGGAGAAGTGATCGCGCGCGCACGTTGAAACCCCGCCGAAACGTAAGAGTGATCCGCGATACGGTTCGAAGAAGTGCAGTGAAGTGAATAGCAACAGTAAGACAGGCCCCGCCTGCCCCCAGAGTGAGTCTCAGTTAAGAGGTGATCCACAGTTGCCGGCGGAAGCTAAGAGGGGAGTGCGAGACGTAGAGTGCGGATTTGCGTGGCGGGCCAAAGCAATAGCGGAGGTCAAACTGCCCCAATCAATAGCCTCAACGCTGCCACACCCGACGAGAGCCCACGTGTGGTGGAGATCCATAGATAAGCTGAATTGTAGCATCAGCCCTAAGTCCTAATATAAGTACGAATAAAGAGAGATTCGATTAAAGAAAAGGAAGGTCTTATCATTTGTCGTTGGGGGCAACAATAAAAATACGTTGCGACGAATCGGCCGACCGCTGAGCGAGCCCAGCAAACTCAAGCGAACCAAGAAGCAGGTCCGTTACAACTGGCGCCCAACGTGGGGCCTACAACGACAAATAGTAGGGCAAAGGGAGGAGAAATTAGACGAGAGAATGGGGAAGGGACATTGGATCCACCGGTTGAGAAAGGAGGAGCTTGTCCAATACGGCCACGCCTTCGGCGTGCGGCTGGAGGGCACAGTGGACGAAATGCGAAGAACATTTAAGGAGTGGATGAGGGAACACGAAGATGAGTCGGAGTGGGCCGATCTGATTGAGGTATGGGAGTGTCGGGCGGACAGGTCCTCGCCGACTCCCCGGGCGGACGACAAACAAGCCGCGTACGAGCACCTGGCACCCCCATCCGGCGCAACCGCGGCGGCGCTGTGGAGGTCCCCAGTCGACACATAGAGAGAATTGATTGCGAGTCTCTCAGTCCCAATACCGGAACGCTCGCACACGGGGACGCCTAGCAGGCCCCGCCACCAAGGAAGGGATCGAAGCCGAGAGACCGAAAGAGGGAGAACCGAACCAGCCACAATACGGCCAGCACACCTGGACTACGCTAGAGTGGCGAAACAGGTGAGAGAGTGGTCGTTCCGGTTCGACGGGACGACGAAGCCTCTCGAGTTCTTGGAGCAGGTCGAGTGGTCCGCCGAGACGTACGGTCTGGATCCGGATCTGATCCCAAGGGCGATGCCGGAGCTGCTAAAAGGGCGGGCGCTGATGTGGTTCGTGGCGAACAATCGACAGTGGAGAACGTGGAAAGAGTTCTCGTCGAGCTTCCAGGCTTACTTTCTGCCGCGGGGATACTTTGAGAAGTTGCTGCAGGAAGTGAGGATGCGGAAACAGAAATGGGGCGAGCCATTCAAAGAGTATATGGTAGAGATGCAGACACTTATGCGACCCCTGAAATGTCCCCAAGAGGAGCAGACGGAGCTGATTCGTGAGAATAGCATGCCCGATCTGAGAGCGTATATGAGGCCGCACCGGTGCAAGGACCTCGACACCATGATGGAACTGGCAGACGAGTTCGAGGCGTTGGAGAGGGACCGCCTAGAGTTCCAACGGGAGAATCCAACCGTGAAAGCCCGGGCAGCGAATCCCTTCCACAAGCCAGCCGAGACGACGGCATGTCGGCGATGCAAGGACGGCCCGCTGGACGGAGCAGCACGGGAGGAGATGGGAGCGCGTGTCATTATGCCGACACCGACCAACGGCAATATCGAGAACGGATATGTCAAGAATCCGGCCCAGGCGTGCCGAAGGTGTGGGAGCGCGGATCATTGGAGCCGGGAGTGCAACGGCCGACCTCTCACCTACTGCTGGAGATGCGGAAAAGTGGGCATCTCGGCATGGCAATGCTGCAGGAAGACGGGAAACGCCCCGCGACCCACGCCGCGGAGGGCCGTGCCAGGGTCGCAAGAAACGGTCCCTCAAGCCTAGTCGGCAGGCTGACCAGCGAGGAGGAACAGTTATCCGCAGTAGTGGAGGTCGCGGGCATGGAGCTGCAAGCCACGGTGGATACAGGAGCTACCAGCAGTTTCGTGAGCCGCGAGCTGGCGGACCGACTAAAGGGTGAAGGCCGCGAGGCGGCGGCAAGGAAAAGGGTGAGGTTGGCGGATGGCCATAGCCAGGAGGTCACGTGCCAGATTGAAACGAAGGTATGCTTTGGGAACAAGGAGATCCCAATGGTGCTACTCGTATTGCCGGGTGTGATTGATGAGTTAGTGTTGGGATGGGATTTTCTCCGCGCGGTCGGGGCAGCGGTGACCTGTGCAGGGCACAGGGTGGTGATCCCTGCCCAAGATCGGGAACGAGGAGACCAGGAGGAAAGACTGTCCGTGGCGAAGGCCGAAGCTGGAGACACGGCTCCGGAGTCCGACAACGAAACGGACACGACCCTAAGAGTGGCCGCCAGAGGGGTGTCAGCGGGCATGAGGCAGAATGAGGGGGCGAGGGAAGAGCCAGTGGAGGAATTCTTAGCCCGAGAGTTAGAGGCATTTTCCAAGATCGAGGGGGTGTCTAATGTGGCGGTGCACACAATCACCATGAGTGACCCGCAACCGATTAAGCAAAGATATTACCCGAAGAACCCCAAAATGCAGGCCGAGATTAACCAGAAAGTGGACGAATTATTAGAAATGGGATGCATAGAGCCGTCAAAGAGCCCCTACAGTTCGCCTATAGTGATGGTAAAGAAGAAAAATGGCAAATGGAGATTGTGCGTGGACTTTCGTCAAGTTAACGCGAGATCAGTAAAGGACGCGTACCCAATGCCCAGGATCGATTACATCCTCGATCAACTGCGGGAAGCGAAATTCATAAGTAGCCTAGATCTGAAGGATGGATATTGGCAGATCCCCCTGGCCGAGAGCAGCCGGCCGATCACGGCGTTCACGGTGCCCGGAAAGGGGCTATACCAATGGAAGGTGATGCCGTTTGGGTTACACTCCGCGTCGGCCTCCTTTCAACGGGCGTTAGACCAAGTGATTGGGCCAGAAATGATGCCGCACGCGTTCGCATACCAGGATGACATAGTGGTCATCGGGCGAACAGAGGAAGAACACCGAAGAAACCTGAAAGAGGTGTTTCGACGGCTGCGCTTGGCGAACCTGCGGCTGAACGCAGACAAGTGCGAGTTCTTTAGGAAAGAGCTGCGGTATCTAGGCCACAAGGTGACCGGCGAGGGGATATGTACAGACCCCGAGAAAGTCGCAGCCATAGCCGAATTGAAACCGCCGACAAATGTCAAGGAGCTGAGACAGTACTTGGGAGTGGCCTCATGGTACCGGAGGTTCGTGCCCGACTTCGCTACCCTCGTGCAGCCCCTGTCCGGGCTCCTCAAGAAGAAGACGGAATGGGTCTGGACACAAGAACGGCAAGAAGCGTTCGAGGAGGTGAAAAGACGACTAGTGGCGGACCCCGTGCTGGCGTGCCCCGACTTCTCGAAGAAGTTCATTCTGCAGACAGACGCCAGTGATTACGGGCTGGGTGCGATTCTCACGCAGGAGACGGAAAGGGGCGAACGGGTAATATCATATGCTAGCAGGACGCTGAATGGACCCGAAAGGAACTATTCGGCGACCGAGAAAGAATGTCTGGCCATTGTATGGGCCATCCGCCGGTTGAGGCCATACTTGGAAGGATATCGCTTCAAGGTGGTCACGGACCACATGGCTCTGAAATGGCTAAATAGCATAGAAAGTCCGTCGGGAAGAGTGGCGAGATGGGCATTAGAGCTACAGCAGTACGACTTTGAAGTCGCGTACAGGAAAGGACAGCTCAACGTGGTAGCCGACGCACTCTCCCGACAACCGGTGGAGGAGCGAGGCCGTCGGATAAGAAGTGAGGAGGGAACACAACCAGTAGGCGAGCCGCCCTGCAAGTGGTTAGAGGGCATGGTAGAAAAGATCAGAAAAGAATCCCCGAAGTACCCCGACTATGTGGAGAAGGGGGAAACTTGTACCGGCACATTCCTCACCGGGCAGGGAGCGAAGAAGTCGCCTCGTGGAAGTTATGTGTGCCGAAATATGCCCGAGAAAGGGTCTTAAAGGAAAGCAACGATAGCCCGGAAGCAGGCCACGCCGGCGGAAGGAGAACCGCGGCACGGGTGGCGGCAAGATATTACTGGCCAGGGATGTACAGGGACGTGAGGGCCTACGTGCGGAAGTGCGAACTATGTCTTCGCTTTAAGCCAAGTCAGCTACAAGCGGCAGGAGAAATGTTGACACAGGTGCCGGAAGAACCATGGGCAACGGTATGCGCGGACTTTGTGGGTCCTCTGCCGAGGTCGAAACATGGGAACTCGATGTTGTTGGTGCTGGTGGATCGATTCTCCAAGTGGACCGAGTTGGTGCCGCTGAGGAAGGCCACAGCAGAGACACTAATAAAGGCCTGTCGAGAGCGCATAATAGCCCGTTTTGGCACGCCCAAAGTCTTCATTACGGACAATGGGGTGCAGTTTGCAAGCAGGGCATTTACAAGATTCCTGGAGCAGCTAGGAGTTCGCCACCAGAATCCGACAGAGCGAACGAACAGAACGGTAAAGACCATGATAGCTCAGTTCACCGAGGGTGATCAAAGGTGTTGGGATGAAAAATGGCCGGAGCTGATGCTGGCCATGAATTCGGGAGTGTCGGATACAACGGGATATTCACCGGCGTTCGTGGTGCAAGGAAGGGAAACCCGGCTGCCAAAGGCCCTATATGACGAGGAGACGGTAGGCACGGGACAAGGCACAGAGACGCCGGATGAAAATGCGAAGAAATTAAAGGAGCTGTTTCAGCTTGTTCGACGCAACTTGGAAAGGGCAGCCCAGGATCAGGCCAGGCATTACAACCTGAGAAGAAGACCGTGGAGACCCAAAGTGGGAGAGGTCGTGTGGGCCAAACAGCACCACCTTTCCAATGCAGCGGAGGGATTCGCCGCGAAGCTGGCACCAAGGTACGATGGGCCATACCAGATAGAGGACTTTATATCCCCGGTTATCTGCAACCTAAGAAAGGAGGGTGACAGGAAGAAGAGAACGGCACACATACGAGATCTGAAACCCCAACCCGAGGAGCGAGAGACACAGGGGTGAAGGAGAATGGCTGTAATAGGTCGCCCTAAAGGGTCACGCAGGACCAGGAACGGTAGAGTGCCACGCAGGACACTGGGGAAGGGTGCCGCGCAGGACACGCACGAGACACGCCAGCACGCAGGGTGATGGACTTGTGCACTTAGATTAAAAAAAAAAAAAGGCGAACAGGAAGACTGTGGTTGGAGAAATCTGAAAAAAAAGCGAAAATTAGTAGAAAGAAAGGAAAAGAAAACGAGAAGAGGAAAAGCTCAGCAAACCTGAACAGGAAACGCGTCACCCAAAGCTGGGAGGCGAATCCAGGGTCGGGGAGTGTAATCTCAGACAGCGGATGACCAGGGAAAACCCAGGGGCCAGGCTCACGCCTCAACGCGGACTCACGGGGCAACTACGAGCGTCGGGCCGGAACGACGGGTGCCGCTCATGCGTGGACTACCGGGCGAGGAGTCGGATGATCCTCGGGTCCGAGCCACTGTGTGAGGGAGACACCTGTCAAAAGAGTCCGGCCGGTGGCGCATAGGAGTTGCCCTGGGTTGTGAGCCCAAGATTCCAGCCCGGGCGGAGGGTCGGAGGACCCATTGTTCACGAGCGGAATCGCGGCAAGCGGCCCGCATTGAGGGCAGAGGGCGAGCTGGAAAGGGAGAAAGGATGGAGTAAAAGTCATCCGGGTCGGGAGAACTCACCCAGGCCAAGGAGGGTCCAAGCAGCACGGGAAGAAGAAGACAGGTCGGCGGTGGCATGTAAGAATAAATAGCAATTTTTTATAACAATTAAAAGTAAATAATTAGCAATCCATCAATCCAGTAAATAGCAATTAAAATAAACAAGAATAAAGGGCTAAATAAAAGTTGTGAATAAGCAAAAATAAAATGGGGGAATAAAAAGCAAAATAATCATGAACGGGAAGGGGGTGGGTCCATCAAAGATGGAAAAGTTTTATCCATGAGCCAACAGAGAAACGCGGCGAGAACACAACAGTATCCAAAAAAAAGGGATAAGGCGAAATCGGATAGAGAGCGGAGAGCGCGACGGCACTCACACAACCAGGGGAAAGATGCCGTTAGAGAGCGCGGCCGGCAGAGAGACGAGGCTGAGGGCCATGAGTACAAACGCAACAACCGTTAGAACCAGGCGGGAGAGACCGAAACACGGAGCACCGGCACCGGTAGAGGGAACGATTGGCAATGCAACGCGTGTATATAGGCGGGTGGAAAACGGAACAGCGAACACTTGAAGGTAATTATCACCAGAAAGAACGCAAGAAAAGCAGCAAGAAAAAAAAATGGAGATGAAACGCGGGCTCAACCACGAGGATGGCAGGAAGAAGATGGATGATATGAGGGCCTTCCTGGAGGAGCAACAGGCGATCGTGGGAGAAGGGGGCTATCGCGCCGGTACTTCTCGTCAGCGACGGGCGTCTCTGCTCTCGCGTAGCGACGAGGAGGATTGGTGCGATGGCTCCCAGTTCCTTCAACTGCTGGCCTCGCCGTTGGTGTCACCGGCGATATCGGGGCACGACTCGGTGTCGCCGACGGTGTCATCGGATGAGGAGGAGGAGGACGACGACGAGGTCATATGCACCGAAGGCCCGCGCGCGCCAACCGCTCAGGAGAAGGCCAGATGGAGACGGCAGCAAAGGGCGGAGCCGGAGACGAGGGATGGAAGGCCGCTGACCCTGCGCGACAAAATCGAGGCGGTGAGGCGGAGGTTTCAGGAGGCGACGCCGGAGGAGAAGCGCCTTATGCACCAAGTGCTGGAGAGGGCGCGGGCGATCAGGCGGCGGAGGGACGAGCGGATGGAGGCGCGGCGACGACAGGCGGAAAGAGCCGCCAGTACGGAGGAGCACGGCCAAGAGAGCGACGAGGCGCCGCCACCCCCACCATTCCGGGTGGTGCTGCCGCCGATGCAGCCCCGGACCGACGAGGCGGAGACCGAGGGAACGCCGCCCCAGGCCACGGGCAAGCAGGCTACGAACCGAGGAGCAGCAGCAGGCCGAGGAGGAGGAAGGCGAGCTGTGGCAACCTACGCCACCGGCCGAGGATGACGAGGGCCCCGAGAGGCGGCAGCCGCAGGCCGAGGATGAGCAGCACAAGAAGCACCAGCACCAGCAGCAGCAGCAGCACCAGCAGCACGAGCAGCAGCAGCAGCAGCAGCAGCCGCACCAGCAGCACCAGCAGCACCAGCAGCCGCATCACCAGCAGCAGGGGCAGGAGCAGCAGGCAACCACAGTGGAGGGGACCGGAGGCGGCCGTAATGGGTCCGTATGTATCGCAGGAGGTGCGGACCGCCGTGCGCCAGGGGATGGTGTGGCACCACCAGACCCTGCACATCACGTGGGCCTCGGGCCCGCCCCGAGCGAAGCCCAGCCAGAGGCCGGCGCCCGGGTGTGGGAGGAGAGTCCACGCGGCAGCAACAACAGGGACCCGCGGAGGAGGGACCCCGGACCCGCCCCCACGACCTCAGCGGCAGCAATGGCGACGGCGGAGGCAGCGATGCGGACTGCAGAAGCGGCGAAGGTGACAGCAGAGACGCAGGCCGCGGAAATGGCGACGGCGGCCCAGACGGCGACGGCGGTCCCGACGGCGACGGCGGTCCCGACGGCGACGACCGAAGCAGCGGCAGCCGCGGCGACGGCGGAGGCGGCGATGCGAACGGCAGTGGAGGCGACGACGGCAGCAGGGACGCAGACCGCGGAAACGGCGACGGCGGTCCAGACAGCGACGGCCGAGGCAGCGGCAGAGGCGGCGACGGCGGCAGCAGGGACGCAGACCGCGGAAACGGCGACGGCGGCCCAGACGGCGACGGCCGAGGCAGCGGCAACAGCAGAGACGCGGGCCGCGGTGGTCCGCGCGCAGACCCAGATTCGCCTCGAGGGTAGGAGGGTGAAGAAGCTGGTGAGCGAGCGGGGTACCCGGTACCGCATTGCGATGTCGGCCACACGCACGGTGGTGTTCCGCGAGCAGAAGTAAGAAAAAAAAGGGGGGAAAGAAAAAAAAAGAGCAAAAGAAAAAAAAAGGAAGAAAAAAATCAAGGGCGAAACACGCGGGAAGAAAATGAATAAAGAGAGACGAAAAAGAGAAAAGTGGAATACTTACTGGGGAGAGATATCGAGTGGATCGCCTAAGCGCTCCCACACCTTATCGATAGGCGGGGATTCGGCCCCAGCCAGAGAATTGCAAGGGCTGGCAGCGCCGCCCGAGCAAAGGCGCCAGAGGGCGCCAGGGCGCCCGTGATCCCAGATGCCGTAAGGAGCGCGCGTAAGATGGGGCCGTTTGAATGAGGAAAGCACACTCCGTCGCAAGGTCGCGGAAAACGGGAGTATTCCGCTGCGGGAAGAAAGAGGGGGGTGTGAGGAACCGTGGTTCCCACAGGCCGAATTCGACCAAAGCATAGCCGGATAAAGGCGGTGGGACGGTCGGATAAAGGCTGATGACCAAATATGGGCATGGGATCACGCCACCGGCCAGGCCCCGTTACGAAGGCCGTGGAAACCAGGAGACGGCGATGGAAAACTACCAACGCCGAGCCGGGGCCCGTCAAGGGGCTATAAAAGGAGGCTGCGGCAACTAAGCGGGGCTCTTTTTCCGTGGAGAAGTGATCGCGCGCGCACGTTGAAAACCCGCCGAATCGTAAGAGTAATACCCGGTACGGTTCGAAGAAGTGCAGTGAAGTGAATAGCAACAGGAAGACAGGCCCCGCCTGCCCCCAGAGTGAGTCTAAGTTAAGAGGTGATCCACAGTTGCCGGCGGAAGCTAAGAGGGGAGTGCGAGACGTAGAGTGCGGATTTGCGTGGCGGGCCAAAGCAATAGCGGAGGTCAAACTGCCCCAATCAATAGCCTCAACGCTGCCACACCCGACGAGAGCCCACGCGTGGTGGAGATCCATAGATAAGCTGAATTGTAGCATCTAGCCCTAAGTCCTAATATAAGTACGAATAAAGAGAGATTCGATTAAAGAAAAGGAAGGTCTTATCATTTTTCGTTGGGGGCAACAATAAAAATACGTTGCGACGAATCGGCCGACCGCTGAGCGAGCCCAGCAAACTCAAGCGAACCAAGAAGCAGGTCCGTTACAGTTCCTTTTGGCTATGAAAATTATCTGATCTGGTCCAGATTCAGCAATCTGATAGATATGGTCGTTATCTATGATTCTGCGTTTTTAGTTTTCTCAAATGTGCAATATTGTGGATGCAACAAATTTTCGTCTTTTGTGGGGGCGGAAGGGGGTGGTGCGAAATTCTGAGATATACGTTTTAAAGTGAGATCTAACAGGAGTGCGGATACCAAATTTGGTTACTCTAGCCTTAATAGTCTCTGAGATTTGTGAATATCCCCAGATTTTCAACATGCCTACGGTGAAAAAGATGTGGTATCTTAAAACCACCGTTACCGGCGAGGCAGAAAGATTGATTCGACATATCGATCTAAAGGAAGAAAATTATGAAGCCGCTTGGGAAATACTAGTTGACGCATACAACAATCCCAGAGATGTTTCGAACACGGTACTGAACCGCTTCCTCAATCACCAAACAATTAATGACGATCCCAAGTCATTAAAAGAGTTGTATATAACAACCATAGAATCCCTTGCATCACTAAAGGGATTGGGCATCAATATATCTACATGGGATCCGATACTGATTGCCATTATCAGAAACAAACTGGATGTAACAAATAAGGCCTTGTATGAGCAATCATTGGGAAGCTCAAAGAACATTCAGGCGCTGGATACGATGCTTCAGTTCTTGGAGCAAAGAATTCGGGTTCTAGGAACCAGTAAGAAGCCACCAGCATCAAGGAGAGAGCCAAAAGGCACGACATGTGCATCAGCAAACACAGGGAGAACGCGAGCACCCTTATGCACATTCTGCAAAAAAAAAGCCATTGGCTCTACGGATGCGAAGAATTTCGCTCCAAATCTCCATTAGAACGACTAAATTGGGTACATAAACAAAAAATGTTCGTTAATTGTTTTAGAACAAATCACAAAACAAACGCATGCCCTGGTCGAAACTGCTTCAAGTGTGACAAGAAGCACAACACGATGCTACATTTGGAAACAGCATCAGGCGCAGCTACAGAATCAAGAGGCCCGACGGTTGGTGCAGCAAGTAACAATAGTTACAATCTTCTGGCCACAGCAAAGGGGGCAGTAGAAGCCAACAACGGGCAGGTTGCTAATTTCAGAGCACTGCTAGATTCGGGATCACAGATAAACTTGATCTCTGAACGAATGGCATCAATGTTGTCACTCAAACTAAAAGACACAACATTACGGATCGAAGGAATTGGAGGTCAATCAAAGACCAGCAGAGCACGAGTAAATCTACTCATGAAATCTGTTCGGTCAAACTCCTTTAAGGAACAAGTATTCAAATGACCCTCGTAAAATAGAGAGCCTACGCTCACTTTTTGTATTTACTCACCATAATTGTACTAAATTCACCACTGTATTCTCTCTCTTATGCCCAGTACTCAAGCACTAAGATTTGTAATAAATAGTTATTCCCTAATACTCAACTGGATCGATCGACTTTTCTCTTTCTTGTATAGACTTTGATTCGTTTGCAGAAAAAACTAACACACCCCCATCCGTGAATTAACATTAATGCGGAAAACGCTCCGTGTACAAACATTTTGGCGCCCAACGTGGGTCATGTGTGTTATGTTAATTCTTCTGTGAACAATTAAACTAATCGCAATCTACAAAGGCAACAATTACAACATTCGCTCGTCTCGCAGCTGCAATCGAAAGTTCCGAAAACCGTATCAGAATTGTTCGTCTAGATCGCGGGATCGTTGTCCTCGCCTTGCTCTCGCCGTTCTCGCTTAATTTTATCATTCGCTTGTCACCCACAACGCATTCAACGGCGCTTGCATTCTCGGTTCGTTCGCTTTGCAGCTACCTGCTTTGGTCCATCGATCAACGCATTCTTTCTATTGGAATTCCACCGCTTCACTTTCGTTTTGCTTTCGTTGCCGCTGCTGGATCTTTTGCTTTTGCTTTCACCGTTGGATTTGTGCTCTAGCTGCTGCTGCTTGCTGCGTTTTTTTTTGTTGTTGTTATTTTTGGAAGCTCTAGTTCTGTGTCAGCGTAATTACACTACACAACAAAATGACGACGCTCGAAGACTTAAAACGCCAACGGAGCAATATAAAACGAAATATAACTCGGATCAAATCTGTGGTAGATGCTAAATCGGAAACCCCGATATGCAATGATGAGCTTCGCTATCGGTTGAACATCTTAGAAACATATTTCAAGAATGTTTTAAATGTCCAAGCTAATATTGAAGACCTTAGTCCGAATGATGAAGGACGGGCAGATTTGGAGGATACATACATAGCAATCAAGCTAGCCATAAAGGAAAAAATGGGAGGAGATCTGAATGCCAGCATTGTTGCGCCGGACTACCACCCACCGCCAGTGAAGTCATCGTTACCAAGGTTGTCGCTACCCACTTTCGACGGAACATATGCAAACTATAAGAATTTCATTCACTCGTTCGAGCAAATTGTTGTGCGTGAGTCTGGATTGTCTAATATAGAAAAGTTTAATTATTTGCTGACCTGCCTCACGGGGCCGGCATTAGATACAATTCAGGCATTCCAGGTTACAAGCGAAAACTATCCGAAGGCCCTAGCAAAACTCAAAAGCCGTTTTGATAATCCTACTCTTATATTTTTAGAAGGTATTGAGGCATTGTTTGCACTACAACCTGTGGAAAGGTCAAACAGTCAGCAGCTTCACAGCCTAGTGGATAAGGCATCCGCTATATTAAGCTCGCTGGAGTCCATCGGCAAACCTGAGAACATTGTTCACGCTATGGTTATATATATTATAATGGAAAAGTGTGATCAGCAAACTCGGAACAAGTGGAAGGAATCGCAGGACTACAAAACTCTGCCAACCTGGCTAGCATGCACACACAGCAACGCCACTGTCAGTTTCTCCATTCGTCTGGAAACTCGGCTGCTACTTCGTCACAACGAAAGGCTTAATCCAATAAGTCAAATCGTCATTCTAATCACCAAATAAACTCGTCGTTTGCTATCACTAATCCGTCTTGTACACTTTGTTCTAGTTCTGGCCATAAGATCTCTAATTGCGCTCAGTTCAAGGCTATGAACAGCAAACAACGGTACGACAATGCAAAACGCCTCGGTCTGTGCATCAATTGTCTTGGAAATGGTCATAGAGTGGCGCAATGTTCATCGACTCATCGTTGCCGATCCTGTAATCGGAATCATCATTCATCTTTGCATCACTCTCAGCCGCAACAGCCACCCCAATCAGCAGCAGGACAATCTTCAACTACTGAACCGGTACTCCAACCAGCGCAACCCTCCTGGCAAACGGCTCATCAAGCTGCTTCACATTCTCATATGGAGATCGCAGCAGATGATCAAATTTTGTTGGCAACAGCTATGGTTTTGGTAAAGGATGCCACAGGTGAATACAAACTCGGTAGAGCGTTGCTTGATTCATGCTCTCAGGTTAATTTTGTAACCGAAACCTTTGCACAAAAGCTTCGCCTTCGTCGTGAAAAACACCACATTGGAATTCGCAGTATAGGAGACTCCCTTACTAGTTTGAAGGCTCGTACGACTCCCTCTATTAAGTCACGTACTTCCGGCTATCAGCTCACTCTCCAGTTTGGAATCACATCCCATATTGCCTACCAGCCAGATAGTGAGATCGACATATCGAATTGGAACCTACCAGCTAACACTCCATTGGCTGACGAATCGTTCTATAGGACTAAACGTATTGATTTGTTACTGGGGACCGAAGCCTTCTATGGAGCTCTAGCTGTTGGCCAGATTCGCATTGGTCCAAATCTTCCCACTTTGCAGAAGACTCTTTTTGGTTGGGTTGTTGCTGGGAGGTACCAGCGGCAATATAACAGACAGCCACCATTGTGCTTGGCGACTGTAGAAGAGTCGATCGACAAGAATTTGCAGCAATTATGGAAAGTGGACTCATTTGTCGATCCAAGCGCTAGAATGCTCCCAAATCATCGTCGCTGTGAGGACCATTTCAGGGACACAACACATCAGGATGCCAGTGGGCGGATTGTCGTTCGCTTGCCATTTCAAGAAGATCCAAGTTGTCTTGGAAGTTCCTTCGATACAGCTCGAACTCGATTTTTTGCCATTGAGAGACGTCTCGCTCGTCTACCGGAAATTCGCTCGCAGTATATCTCGTTCATGCAGGAATATGAAAGTCTCGGCCATATGTCCCTCGTACTGAATCCTAACTTGGAAGAACCGCATTATTATATACCCCACCATTTCGTTCTGAAACCAAGCAGTACCTCGACGAAGCTCAGAGTTGTCTTTGACGCCTCTTGCCGTACAACATCTCAAAAGTCACTTAACGATCTACTTTTAGTCGGCCCTACCATTCAGGATGAGTTGTACTTGCAATTGCTGCGGTTCCGCATGCATAGGTTCGGCATCACAGCCGACGTCACAAAAATGTACAGGCAGGTACTTGTGAGTGAGAAGGATAGAAAATTCCAGTACATTTTGTGGCGAGCATCTCCAAATACGGATCTTCAAACCTACCAACTCAATACAGTGACATATGGGACTGCGTCTGCCCCATTTCTCGCAACTCGTTGTTTGCATTACTTGGCTGAGGATTGTAAGGATGCATGGCCATTAGGGGCTGCTGCTGTTAAAACTGCATTTTATGTTGATGACCTTTTGTGTGGGGCTGATGATATAGATACACTCTTCAAACTAAAAACTGAAATCACATCAACTCTCGCTCGTGCTCAGTTTCCATTATGCAAGTGGCATTCAAATCATCCAGGCGTGATGGAAGACGAATCTACCAAGGATTAAACATTTTAGAAAACTCAGTCAGCAGCACACTCGGCTTAACTTGGCATCAACGAAGAGATGCATTTAGTTTGACATTTAATCTAAAGGAAGTCTATCCCAATACCACAAAACGAACAATTTTGTCTACTGCGTCGTCGCTATTCGATCCAATCGGTCTGCTATCACCGTTAGTCATTGTCTCTAAGATCATTCTTCAGGAGTTGTGGCTTTTGAAACTCGACTGGGACGAGTCTGTCCCCCAGAATTTACGCCACGCATGGAGCAAGTGTTTGGAATCGCTGAATTCACTGTCGTCACTAGCGGTACCTCGTTTTTGTTTGCAGCCTGATACTAGGAGCATTCAAATACATGGATTTGCGACGCATCGATTCATGCATACGGCTGCTGTGTTTATGTGCGCACGGAGAATTCGCTTGGACAGGTCACAGTGAAATTGTTCACTTCTAAGTCTAGAGTAGCACCAGTGAAGAAACAGTCTCTTCCGAAGCTTGAACTATGCGGCGCACATCTACTTTCTCAGTTGTATAACAAAGTCAAGGCCATATTCAGTAAACACACTATCACATCTTATTTTTGGAGCGACTCACAGATCGTATTGCATTGGTTGCAACAACACTCAGTCACCTTATCAACCTTTGTTGGAAATCGAGTTTCCGATATTCAGGATTTAACGTCTGATGGAAAATGGCGCTATGTGCCAACACATCAAAACCCTGCTGATATTCTGTCGCGAGGCTGTAACGTGAGCGAGTTGATTAAGTCTCCATGGTTTTCGGGTCCTACGTTTCTAGTCGAAGATTCACTAAACTGGCCCGCAGCTGGTGGAAAACTTGATATTGACATGGACGTGGTTAACTCGGAGAATCGGAAAAGTTTGTTTGCTGCCGTACACGAGACAAATAATATCCTCAACATCGTCGATAATATCAGCTCGTACACTCACAGTCTGCGGCTCATTGCTTGGATGATTAGGTTCATAAGGAGATGTCGGAAGCAATCGACGTTTACCACAACCTCACCGACGGCAGATGAACTTCGTTTTGCTTCACTTTGCCTTATTTGGAACATTCAACAAACTCATTTTGTACAGGACATACGTTTACTTCAGAAGCAAAAACCATTAAAAAGCAGCTTAAAGTTTTTTACTCCCTTTTTAGAAGTCGTGAACGGATTCGAACTTATCAGGGTTGGTGGACGTTTGGAATACTCAGACCTACAAGACGGTCAAAAACATCCGTTGCTGCTGCCTAGTCAGTCCAAATTTGTATGGAACTATATTCGCCATTTGCATCTTCGGAACTATCACGCTGGACCTAAAGCCCTAGTCGCTCTCATTCGTTTGGAGTATTGGATCGTTAACGCCAGAGACTTGGCACGTATAATTGTTCGCTCCTGTGTACACTGCGTTCGCTACAGACCGAAGCTGCTACAACAACTCATGGGCTCATTACCGCCTACGCGACTCGCTCCGGCTAGACCCTTTGAACGCTGTGGAGTTGACTTTTGTGGACCCATCAACACATATCTACGCATTCGAGGAAAGGGACCTACAAAAGCATACATAGCCGTGTTCGTTTGCCTTCTCACCAAGGCCGTTCACATCGAAGTAGTCTCTGATTTGTCAACAAAGGCGTTCTTAAACGCATTGAAACGGATGGGAGGTCGTCGCAAGCTGCCGACAGACATCTTCTGCGATAATGCCACTAACTTTGTAGGGGCATCGAATCAACTGCAGGAACTAAAAAAGTTTATGTTTTTAAAGCAGACCCAAGATGAAATCTATAAATTTTGCGCATCTGACTTTATTAACTTCCATTTTATTCCCCCAGGGCACCTCATTTCGGAGGCCTTTGGGAAGCGACAGTCAAGAGTGCAAAGGGGCTGTAAAATCGTACGCTGGCCAACACCAGGTTCACCTTCGAAGAGTTGAGCACTGTCGTCGTCGAGATAGAATCGATCCTCAACTCGCGCCCGCTATCGCCGCTTTCGTCAGACCCAAATGACTATAGCACTCTCACGGCTGGTCATCTCTTGGTTGGCGAATCATTGCGATCACTACCTGAAAGGTCCCTCGAGAATATCAAGCTGTCAAGTATGGACCGCTACGATGCGATTACGGCCGTCAAGCAACGGTTTTGGAAGCAATGGTCTGCTGACTATGTCAACGAATTGCGATCGCGCACGAAGTGGACAGCACCCTCAACGAACCTCACCGAGGGCACGTTGGTCATCATCCATGAGGACAACCTGCCACCGCTACGCTGGAAACTAGGCCGAGTGCAGTCTACTGTGCTTGGGAAGGATGGACTTGTACGGGTGGTGCACCTCCGCACTGCAAATGGAACATGTTGCAGGCCAATACACAAGTTGGCAATTCTTCCGGTGGTTTGAAAGCAGTCCTTTCAACGGGGCCGGGATGTTCGGTCAAACTCCTTTAAGGAACAAGTATTCAAAGGACCCTCGTAAAATAGAGAGCCTACGCTCACTTTTTGTATTTACTCACCATAATTGTACTAAATTCACCACTGTATTCTCTCTCTTATGCCCAGTACTCAAGCACTAAGATTTGTAATAAATAGTTATTCCCTAATACTCAACTGGATCGATCGACTTTTCTCTTTCTTGTATAGACTTTGATTCGTTTGCAGAAAAAACTAACACACCGCCATCCGTGAATTAACATTAATGCGGAAAACGCTCCGTGTACAAACAAAATCCCTTCACAATGGTTTTACGCAAAGAATTGAAGCTTCCGTATTACCACAGATAATAGCTGATCAACCAGCTCAGGCACTCGATTCAGATAGCTTAAACATACCAAGCAAGATCTCACTGGCAGATCCAAACTTCCATAAGCCAGGCAAAATCGACATGCTAATCGGAGCCGAGCATTACTACTCGCTGCTGCTACCAGATCAACAGCAGCTAAGGACAGGAGGCCCGTTGCTACAAAACACGAAACTGGGATGGATTGTGGCAGGAAAAGTCAAATCTGCCCACAATTCCTCACCCATTTGTGCAACGGGAGTAAACGAGCTCATGGAAAGATTCTGGACTCTGGACAATCTAGAGACGGAAGACAAACCACGCACTCCAGTGGAAGCACGGTGTGAAGCTCATTTTATAGAAAATCTTCAGACAGCTTCAGACGGCCGTTTTATTGTAAAGCTCCCATTTTCCGAACACCCTTCAGCCCTGGGGGAGTCGTTGGAAACCGCAACAAAAAGATTCCTAGCGTTGGAGCGGCGAAGCTCAACAGAAACTTGGAAGAGTTATGTGGACTTCATGGAAGAGTATTATTGGATAACTAGCTATGACAATTAGTAAACGAATGACAGTACCAAGTTATATTTTTCTTTAAAGATTATTTATGTATTTCTTGATTACTTTTTCACTGCAACACCGGTACCACGTACATTCGATTCGAGATCAGAAAAGAAAGAAGTGGACACTTCAAGTGTGACCAGACTAACTTTACATAATAATACTTAATATATCGATAGTATTATTTAATAGTATTTAATGTTATTATTTGAATGTGGGAATAGGCGTATTCCAACACGCCCCCTCAAAAATAACATTAATCATCAAAATCATAAAAATAAAAAAAAATGTTTTCATCATTAAATCAAAAAGGTAACATTCAATTGTTATTCTAATGTGGTTGGTGTGCATTCTGGGAAGTGTTATGTGATCTAGCATTTGCTCTAAGGATGCGGGGAAAACCCAGAAAAACCCGATCAGATCACTTTAAAATTAGACTAACATAAAATTAAATTACTTTAACAATTCATTGGTTCTTTTGGTTCAAATAAAAAATAAAAAAAATATGAATTAATGTAATAAAATTGTTAATAAAGCTTCATGTTCATGTTTTCATTAAATTGGAATCATTCTTCTTGTAGTAGTCCTAATTTGTTCAGCAGTTCCGCAAATCTTCCAGCAGGTAGTGGCTTCGTGAAGATGTCAGCAAGTTGGTTGTCTGTATTAATATACTCAAGAGAAATCTCATTAGTTTCTATCTGTTCTCTTGAAAAATGATATTTTATATCAATATGCTTTGCTCTTTTATGACATGAGGGATTATTTGCAATGCTAATACAGCCTTGGTTGTCTTCATAAATTGTAATGGGTCTGTCGAGTTTAAGATTAATACTATTTAGAAGAGACTTTAGCCATAAAGCTTCTCTTACAGCTTCAAATAGGGCCATATATTTAGCTTCAGTTGATGAAGCTGCCACTGAATTCTGTCTTTTTGTATTCCAACAAATTAAATTGGAATCGAACATTTTAAACAAATAACCCGTTGTAATTTTTCTATCAATCTCATTACTACCCCAATCGGAGTCTACATAGCCAACTAATGTATTTTCAAATGATGTATTCTTTTTAAATATAAGCTTCATATCAATAGTTCCCTTTAAATATCTAATAACCCTTTTTAAACATTGCCATAACTCAGCATTGTTCTTGCTACTATATCTACTCAAGATATTTACAGCAGCAGCTAAATCTGGTCGTGTACACAGCATTATGTACATTAAACAGCCAATAAGGTTACGACATGGAGCATTGCAGTCTTCATCTGAGTTAAGTAACTCATAATTTAGTTTATTTAGTAATGGAGTACTGACTGAATTGCAACTATCCATGTTAAATTTATTTAAAATTCTTTTCACATATGCAGTGTAACGGACCTGCTTCTTGGTTCGCTTGAGTTTGCCGTGCTCGCTCAGCGGTCGGCCGATTCGTCGCAACGTATTTTTATTGTTGCCCCCAACGACAAATGATAAGACCTTCCTTTTCTTTAATCGAATCTCTCTTTATTCGTACTTATATTAGGACTTAGGGCTAGATGCTACAATTCAGCTTATCTATGGATCTCCACCACGCGTGGGCTCTCGTCGGGTGTGGCAGCGTTGAGGCTATTGATTTGGGGAGTTTGACCTCCGCTATTGCTTTGGCCCGCCACGCAAATCCGCACTCTACGTCTCGCACTCCCCTCTTAGCTTCCGCCGGCAACTGTGGATCACCTCTTAACTTAGACTCACTCTGGGGGCAGGCGGGGCCTGTCTTCCTGTTGCTATTCACTTCACTGCACTTCTTCGAACCGTACCGGGTATTACTCTTACGTTTCGGCGGGGTTTTAACGTGCGCGCCCGTTCACTTCTCCACGGAAAAAGAGACCCGCTTCGTTGCCGCAGCCTCCTTTTATAGCCCCTTGACGGGCCCCGGCTCGGCGTTGGTAGTTTTCCATCGCCGTCTCCTGGTTTCCACGGCCTTCGTAACGGGGCCTGGCCGGTGGCGTGATCCCATGCCCATATTTGGTCATGCGTCGGATCGCTGCCGGCCCGATCCCGCCGTCTCCTCTGCCTCTCGCGTTTCTCTTGCTCCGAGAGCGGGACACTTCTCCTCTCGGGGCCCTTGGCCTCTTCGCCGCATCCGGATATCCGTGGGTATCTGGGCTGACCTTCGCCTTATCCAGCCAGCCATCAGCCTTTATCCGACCGTCCCACCGCCTTTATCCGGCTATGCTTTGGTCGAATTCGGCCTGTGGGAACCACTGTTCCTCACAGAAAAAATCAATTTGCACTGGCTACGCAGCGCCCGACGTCACGCTCAGACTGATTTTCTGTCTCTCTCGCACGCACTCTTTGTCGTGTAGTTTAATATTAGCAGCGTCTGCCGGAGGAGAGCCATACTGCCTTAGTATCGGGTATAACTGTAGAGTTGCGGTGTCCGCTGCAACTCCCCCCTCGTTTTCTTTCTTTTTATACCCGATACTCAAAATGAGTATTGGGGTATATTAGATTTGTGGTAAAAGTGGATGTGTGTTACGTCCAGAAGGAATCGTTTCCGACCCCATAAAGTATATATATTCTTGATCAGCATCAATAGCCGAGTCGATTGAGCCCTATCTGTCTGTCCGTCCGTCCATCTGTCCGTCTGTCCGTCCCCTTCAGCGCCTAGTGCTCAAAGACTATAAGAGCTAGAGCAACGATGTTTTGGATCCAGACTTCTGTGATATGTCACTGCTACAAAAATATTTCAATACTTCGCCCCGCCCACTTCCGCCCCCACAAAGGACGAAAATCTGTGGCATCCACAATTTTAAAGATATGAGTAAACCAAAAACGTAGAGTTGTAGAGAATGACCATATCTTTAAGACTGCGGAATCTGAATTGGATCGTATTATTATTATAGCCAGCATCAAGAAAACAATTTATTTTTTCTCGCCCTGTCTCTCTCTAACACACACGTAGCATAGGCGGCTTTGCTTAGAGTAAAACATTAGCGCCTAGATCTCGGAGACTACAAAAGCCAGAGCAACCAAATTTGGTATCGACACTCCTAATATATCGGACCGGCCACACCCCCTTCCGCCCCCGCAAAGGACGAAAATCTGGGGATATTCAAAAATCTCAGAGACTATTAAGGCTAGAGTAACCAAATTTGGTATCAGAACTCCTAATAGACCTTACTATAAAACGTGTATCTCAAAATTTCGCCCCACCCCCTTCCGCCCACACAAAGGACGAAAGTCTGTTGCATCCACAATATTGCACATTCGAGAAAACTAAAAACGCAGAATCATAGATAATGACCATATCTATCAGATTGCTGAATCTGGATCAGATCAGATAATTTTTATAGCCAAAAGGAACAAATCAATTTGCACTGGCTACGCAGCCCCCGACGTCACGCTCAGACTGATTTTCTGTCTCTCTCGCACGCACTCTTTGTCGTGTCCTTTAATATTAGCGGCGTCTGACGGAGGAGAGCCATACTGACCTAGTATCGGGTATAACCGTAGAGTTGCGGTGTCCGCAGCAACTCACAACGTTCCCCCTCGTTGTTGCTGTTTCTCGTATCCCTGCATTGCGCTTGTACTGTTTTGTTTTGTGTGCCCCAACACGTGAGCGCACCGCAGCGCACGCTGCTGGTGCACCGGCTTTTGTGTGTCGGGCGTTACATCCAGCTTTACAGAGCAGCAAAAACTGATGAACATGTTTACAGCATGTGTGTTATATTTTTCTATGTGTCCGCCCCCTTTGCTGACGTCCGCTTTGTCTATACCTTACCGCTGGCCACTTGCTCCAGTTGCCCTCCGCTTTGTGCATACGGGAGCCAAACGGGAATCGGTCAGTGCCCACAAAATACAACAAGAGATTTCCAGGAATCTCCCCGAAATGTTTGAAAACGTTTTAGAACTCAATCGGAAGCCGAGTCGGTCCATCTATCCGTCAGCCTATTGTTATTCAATAATCAAATAATTATAAAACTTGATTTCAAAATTGAAATGGTAAAAATAAAACACAGGAGAGGACTAATGTAAAAGCCTGATTTATTGATCAACTAAAATCATCTGCAAGATTAAGGCAAGTCCACAACGGCTTTGTGAAGGCGAAAGTGGAACATCCGCTTAGGGTGCTCCTGTTGGCGAATCACCCTTCGGGGACTTGGAGGGGTGTCCAGCCACAAGGAGCGGCAAGACAACGGCCAGAAGGATTCCAAGGTAGAGCTTCATTATGGTTTTAGTGATCGCTGAATACGAATGACAAGTTCCCGTTTAGAGCACCCTATTTATACAGTTTATTTTTACCTGGAACGAATAGGATTTTCATGGTCTCTCCCACTTCATGCTAAGAAGCATTTCTAAACGATGACAAGGTTAACTGTTGCACAACTCCTTTATCAATTGATAATCCGTGCAAATCAAATAATATTTTATCGCTTTTATTTTGTTTTCAAAAATTACCTTTTCACATTGATATGGGTTTCGTTAGATTTACTGGTCCGCTTTTTATACCCGATACTCAAAATGAGTATTGGGGTATATTAGATTTGTGGTAAAAGTGGATGTGTGTAACGTCCAGAAGGAATCGTTTCCGACCCCATAAAGTATATATATTCTTGATCAGCATCAATAGCCGAGTCGATTGAGCCATGTCTGTCTGTCCGTCTGTCCGTCCCTATTAGCGCCTAGTGCTCAAAGACTATAAGAGCTAGAGCAACGATGTTTTGAATCCAGACTTCTGTGATATGTCACTGCTACAAAAATATCTCAAAATTTCGCCCCACCCCCTTCCGCCCACACAAAGGACGAAAATCTGTTGCATCCACAATATTGCAGGCTCGAGAAAACTAAAAACGCAGAATCATAGATAATGAACATATCTATCAGACTGCTGAATCTGGATCAGATCGGATCATTTTTATACCCAAAAGGAACAAATCAATTTGCACTGGCTACGCAGCGCCCGACGTCACGCTCAGACTGATTTTCTGTCTCTCTCGCACGCACTCTTTGTCGTGTCGTTTAATATTAGCGGTGTCTGCCGGAGGAGAGCCATACTGACTAAGTATCGGGTATAACTGTAGAGTTGCGGTGTCCGCAGCAACTCACAACGTTCCCCCTCGTTTTTGTTGCGATAATTGTTTTCAAATGCTTTAATACTTTTCCCACTAAAACGTTTTAATTATGTATGCGAAGACTGCTTTTTCCAGGGGGCAGACACGTTGAGTCATCTGTGACGGCGCTTCGGCCGGGGTATGCTCGTCGTGCCGGGTTCCACAGAAATTTGTTTGATCTCTGGGTGTGGTAGCTGAAAGAGAGTCTCGTGGTTCAAGAATAAGGCGGGCTTTGAGCGGTAATAAAAGAGATAAAGTTATTTGTATTGTTCTTAAAGGTACAAAGTTTGGTAGTTGCGCGGGTGTTTTTCTGCTGGCTCTTCCTTCGGAGTCGTCCTTCGGGTTGGCCGCACGTGGCGGATGGTTGCGGGCGGGTCCTGGTAGTCTTCTGGTCGGTGTTGGTTGAGGTCGCGGAGGTCTAATGAGCTCCGAGGGGAAGAATGTCGCGGAGGGTGAATGCGCTCCGAGGAGAAATAATGTTGCGGAGGGTTAATGCGCTCCGAGGAGGAATAATGTTGCGGAGGGTTAATGCGCTCCGAGGAGAAATAATGTTGCGGAGGGTGAATGCGCTTCGAGGAGAAATAATGTTGCGGAGGGTGAATGCGCTCCGAGGAGAAATAATGTTGCGGAGGGTGAATGCGCTCCAAGGAGAAATAATGTTGCGGAGGGTGAATGCGCTCCGAGGAGAAATAATGTTGCAGAGGGTGAATGCGCTCCGAGGAGAAATAATGTTGCGGAGGGTGAATGCGCTCCGAGGGGAAAGGTGGCGGAGGTTTAATGCGCTCCGAGGAGGATTGGAGGATCGCTGAGGCTGCTGGTGGCGGCTACTGATGCTTACCTCTCCACGGGCCGGAGCCGAACTGATGCTTATCGCTCCGGCGGAGCCCCTTTTATTTCCGAAAAGCAGCTGATCGTTCGGTCTGTCCCTAGCGCGTTGTGCTGAGGGGTCCCTAACGCGTTTGTACGGATCGGCTGATAGTGTGCCCGTTGGAGCTTGGGTTATGGTCACACTTGGGGCAGTCAGCTGTGGGTGTGACCGTGGGGGCTGTGCTACGGGCCCATTGGTGGTGATCAGCTGTGGTTAGTTTTATGTATCTTTTATTGTTTGTTTATTTATATTTATTTCTTATGTGGCAGGTCTTCATGTATTTGTAGCTTATGTTCTACTTATCCTACTAATACTTATTTTATAGTCTTCATGGCTTGTCTTGGTGTTTCTAGTGATATTGTTGTGGTGTTTGTGGCGCCGGCGCTTGGTCTTCCTGGCGCTGGGCGTCTCACTCCCCCCTCCTTTCCCAGTGGAGCGTCGCCAATTGACTTTGTTTGGAACCATGCGCTGATGCGGACATCTCCAGCTCGGCCGATCTTCACCCAACACGGCTCCTGTTTCTCGTTCCGTAGTTTGAACCGTCGTTGAGTGTGTTTTGGGCGGTCGTGGAGTTTTGCTTTGACTAGTTCGATCGCCGTGGTCGCTAGTTCGAATTTTTCCGGGACCTCCCATTCGCCCGGGATGGTGCCTTTCTGGATGGGTTTCTGGGTTTCCGGTTCTGGTGTTGGCCGCTCGGGGTTTAGGTCTAGCACGTCCCGGTCGGACTCTTCGTCTTCCACTTGTTTTGCCCAGGAAAGTTCCGGGCCTTGTTGTTCGCTGATTCTTCGTGCCGTTTGTTCCTGTAGGTTGGCCTGGTTTGCCCAGCTGATCCTCTTTTTTGTTGGGATTACTTCATTGTGCGTTGCTACTTGTTCTCCTCGAGTCTCGCGCTGTCCTGCCGTGGTTTCCATCGTTTTGTTTGTTGCTGTTTTCCTTGGTGCTGACACCTTTGTTCCTGATACTTTCATCCGTGAGCTGAGTGGGGGGGGCGGCCGATAGTAGTTTTGCCGCTCGGTTTTTGTGGCTGGCCTGTGCCATCCTTTCTTTGAATTTCCGGGCCGAAATGTTGAATTTATTTTCCATCTGTCTGAAAAGGTAGAGAGAGGGCATCGTTATTGTGTTTGCTTCCTCTATTTTTGCTGGTTTTAGTTGTGAGACGTGTGCCCGTAGTTTTTTGTTCGTTGTCGTATCTTGTACTGTTATGATCACTGGAGAGGTTAGTTCGAGTACCTTACACGGACCGGTGTATTTCGGTTCTAGTTTCGCTGTTGTCTTGTCGATTTTTTTCGATAGTGGGTGCGTTCGTACCCATACTAAGTCCCCTCTTTTTGGCTTCCATGCTCGCTTTCGCAAATTGTAATGTCTTGCTTGTTTTGCTGCTGCTTCTTCCATGTTTTGCCTGGCTATTGTTTCTGTTTGTTTTCGTTTGTCGGTGTTTTCCTGGTTTGTTTGATTGTTGAACCCTGACCCTAGTGTTACCTCGTCGAATAGGTTGCCCGGCAATCTAAGTTCTCTCCCGAATATCAGGTATGCTGGACTAAACCCTGTTGCTTCTGACTTGCTGCTATTTATCGCTAGGGTTAGTTCTGGTAGTTGTTCGTCCCATTTGTTGTGTTTCCCTCCCGCGAATTGTGCGATCATCGTCTTTAGTGTTCGGTTCGCTCGTTCGGTTGGGTTTTCTTGTGGTGTGTATGGTGCCGTGAATTGTTGGGTGATGCCCCACGTTTTCATTACCTGTTTCGTCTTTCTGCTTGTAAATTGTACGCCGTTGTCTGAGATCACTCGCTTTGGTGCACCTCCCCTCGCCAGTATTTTTTCTCTGAACGCCTTTAGGAATGCGTCAGCTGTTGCGCTTCTTGTCGGTGTGACCTCCACCCATTTCGAAAATTTATCGATAAACACGATTAGTGCGGTGTTGCCGTGCGGCGATCTTGGGAGTGGTCCCACGAAATCGACGCATATTGTTTCCCATGGTGCGTTTGCGATTTTGGTCAGCATTTTGCCTGCCGCTGCTTGTTGCGATACCTTAAATTTTTGGCAGCTTTCGCATGTTCGTACGAATCGTGTTACGT
Source organism: Drosophila miranda (assembly GCF_003369915.1). Lineage (NCBI taxonomy): Eukaryota > Metazoa > Arthropoda > Insecta > Diptera > Drosophilidae > Drosophila > Drosophila miranda. Next base: position 29,913,043 of record NW_022881614.1, read on the forward strand.
CTCTGCTTAGCCCTGGCCAAAAGTATCGCTGCCTTATTCTGATTTTCGTGCGTCTGATCCCGAGATGTCCGGCTGTTGGGTTTGTGTGATTTTCGGTTAGTACCCTCTGTCTCTCTTGTTTTGGAACGCACAGTTTCCAGGGTTGATCGTCTTCGTCGTTTTGGCTTGGTATGTGTCGGTATAATCTTCCGGGTTTTATGGTATAATCCGTAGCTTCTTTTGGTGTTATCTCTACTTGGTTCCATTTGTTTTGATACCAAGCGCATTCTACGATTTCTGCTATTCGTGTTTCTTCGCGTGGTAAGCGGGAGAGTCCGTCCGCCACTGCGTTCAACTTGCCTTTCCGATATCGTATTTCGAATGAGAATGGTTGCAGTCCCAATGGCCATCTTGCTACTCGTCCGGATGGGCTTTCGATGGAATTTAACCATTTGAGGGCTAGGTGATCTGTAATTACGATAAATTGGTAGCCTTCCAGGTACATCCTCATCTTGTGTATACCCCAGTAGATGGCTAGGCATTCTTTTTCCGTTGCGGAGTATTTCGTATCCTCGCTTTTGAGCTTGCGGCTTGCGTAGGAAATTACATGTTCTCCGTCCGCATCTTCCTGGGTCAACACCGCTCCTAGGCCGCAGTCGCTTGCGTCTGTTTGCAGTATGAATGTTTTTCTGAAGTCCGGGCATGCTAATATTGGTGCTTCCGTTAGACACAGCTTTAGGTCTTGGAAGCTGTTCTCTTGTGCTTCGCCCCACTCAAATTTTTGTCCCTTTTTTAATAGGTCTTGTAGAGCTTTTGCTCGTTCGGTGTACGCTGGTACGAATCTGCGGTACCAAGATGCCAGGCCCAAAAAACTGTGCAGCTGTTTCAGTGTAGTTGGTGCGGTGAGTTCTTTAATGGCCGCTACTTTATCTGGGTCTGTGGGTCTTCCTTCCTCGCTCACCATGTGTCCTAGGTATTTAAGTTTTCTTTTGGAAAAAGTGACATTTTGCTGCGTTAATGCGTAGGTTTGCTGTCCGTAGTCGTTCGAATACCGTTTGTAGTTTCTGCATGTGTTCAACTTTCGTCCGCCCAATTACGATTATGTCGTCTAGGTATGCGAAAGCAAATGGTTCCATGTCCGGTCCGATTACCGAGTCTAGGGCTCTTTGGAACGTAGCAGGTGCTGTTGTGAGTCCGAATGGCATGACCTTCCATTGGTACAATCCTCGCCCGGGAGCTGTAAGGGCTGTGTAGTGTCGGCTCTGTTTTTCCATAGGGATTTGCCAATACCCTGACTTTAAGTCGAGCGTGCTAATGTATTTAGCCTCTTTAAGCTGATTTAGAATAAAGTCCATCCGTGGTAATGGGTATGCATCCTTCTCTGTTTTTTCGTTTAACAGTCGGTAGTCCACGCAGACCCTCCAATCTCCGGTTTTCTTTTTTATGAGAACAATCGGCGAGCTGTATGGGCTGTGTGATGATTCTATTAGATCTTGCTTTATGAGTTCGCTGATCTCTTTGTTGATGATTTCCATTTGCGCTGGGTTTCTTGGGTAATACTTCTGTTTGACTGGTCTGTCATCCTTCAGAAATATCCGATGTTTCGTAACATTGCTCACCCCTTCCAGAGTGTTGGATTTTTGTACCTCCGTTTCAATCCATTTTTCGATTTCTTCGTCCGTCGGCTCTGTTACTGAATTTCTTGCGCTTTCCTCCTTTCTCTTTGGGTTTGGTTCCCCGTTGAAGTTTACTGTGGCTTTTCCGCACGTTATTGATGTGCCTGCATCCTTTAAAAATTCCATCCCTAGTATGGGGGTGTCTGGTACCCCTGTCATGATTAGGAATGATTGGGTGGTCTCTTTTCCCCCTAGTTCTACTGTTAGTTGGATTCTCCGTGTTGTTCTCCGAGTGCTCCCATCCGCGAGACGGATTAATCTGTTTTCCACTCCTTCGATGCCTTCTTCTTTTAGTTTTTCGGCCGCCCTTTCGTTTATCATGCATCTTGTTGCCCCTGTATCGATGATTACATCCATCAGTTGTGATCCAATCCTGGCCCGTCCTAAAAGTTGGTTCTTGTTAAATATTAGTTGTGTGTTGTCCCGCTCAGCTGGTTTTGGGCCACAGGAGATTCGCGGGTTGGTCCTGCGCCCCCGTGGGTTTTCCGGTTGTTTTCTGCAGCAGTCTATTGTGCGTACTCCTTGTTTGTTGCAGGTCCAGCAGTACAGTACGGGTTCCCTGTTGCATGTTCGGGCCTCGTGCCCATAGTTTCCACATCTTTGACATTTCCTTTGTCGGTATTGCGTCCTTTGCCAAGCTGGTTGGTCGTTTTGTGGGTTATTCCATTGGCGACCTGTAACCTCGGAGAGTCCTGCATCTGTCTCAATTTTTTCGAATTCCTCTGTGATGATCATGAATTCCGACAGCGTTTGGAATTCTCTCCTCTTCACGTATAGTTTTAGCGGCAGCCGGCAGTTCTGGTATATTATTTCCAGTTTTTCCTGCTCTGTGTAGGTTCCGAACCTCATTAACTTCCTTATTTCTTGGATAAAGTCTCGAACTGGTTCTGTTTCCGCTTGTTTTCGCTCTGCCACTTGTTTTGCAAGCTCCTTTGCGCTTTCTTCCAGAATTATCGGCATTGCGAATACGAGGTGGTCCGGTTCTACCCCGTAGGTTTCTGCTAATTCCTCCATCCTGCTCAGGAATTCCAGCAGCCCTCCTTTTCCTGTAAAAATCAGTTCCCACTTGCGTATTTTTTCTATTATCGCTACTGCTTCTGGTGATCCTTTCTTTATCTGTTTTGGAAATAGCGATTTCTTCCTGCCTGTCCTGGTCTCCCCTTGGCTCTCTTCCATTGTTGGTTTTTGTGGTACTCCTTTTGGTGATTGTTGCCTTGGGCTCTTGGTTCTCGGGCTTCTCCCTCGTGTTTGGGTATTTGCTAGTTGTTCTAGCCTCTCTCGAATATGTATTGGGAGGTCTGTTCTCTCCGAAAATTGTAGTAGTTGTTTCTTTTGGGTTTCTAGTCCATCCAGTTTCTCCAATCCGAATTCCTCGCAATAGTTTTGTAACTCCAGTTTCGTTGCTTGGTTTATCCATTGTTTTGCCATCTTGACCTTTGAGAGTATGCTTCTTATGCTACCACAACCTGCTCGGGCGCCAATGTGACGGCGCTTCGGCCGGGGTATGCTCGTCGCGCCGGGTTCCACAGAAATTTGTTTGATCTCTGGGTGTGGTAGCTGAAAGAGAGTCTCGTGGTTCAAGAATAAGGCGGGCTTTGAGCGGTAATAAAAGAGATAGAGTTATTTTTATTGTTCTTAAAGGTACAAAGTTTGGTAGTTGCGCGGGTGTTTTTCTGCTGGCTCTTCCTTCGGGGTCGTCCTTCGGGTTGGCCGCACGTGGCGGATGGTTGCGGGCGGGTCCTGGTAGTCTTCTGGTCGGTGTCTGTTGAGGTCGCGGAGGGTGAATGCGCTCCGAGGAGGAATAATGTTGCGGAGGGTTAATGCGCTCCGAGGAGAAATAATGTTGCGGAGGGTGAATGCGCTCCGAGGAGAAATAATGTTGCGGAGGGTGAATGCGCTCCGAGGGGAAAGGTGGCGGAGGTTTAATGCGCTCCGAGGAGGATTGGAGGATCGCTGGGGCTGCTGGTGGCTGCTACTGATGCTTACCTCTCCACGGGCCGGAGCCGAACTGATGCTGATCGCTCTGGCGGAGCCCCTTTTATTTCCGAAAAGCAGCTGATCGTACGGTCTGTCCCTAGCGCGTTGTGCTGAGGGGTCCCTAACGCGTTTGTACGGATCGGCTGATAGTGTGCCCGTTGGAGCTTGGGTTATGGTCACACTTGGGGCAGTCAGCTGTGGGTGTGACCGTGGGGGCTGTGCTACGGGCCCATTGGAGGTGATCAGCTGTGGTTAGTTTTATGTATCTTTTATTGTTTGTTTATTTATATTTATTTCTTATGTGGCAGGTCTTCATGTATTTGTAGCTTATGTTCTACTTATCCTACTAATACTTATTTTATAGTCTTCATGGCTTGTCTTGGTGTTTCTAGTGATATTGTTGTGGTGTTTGTGGCGCCGGCGCTTGGTCTTCCTGGCGCTGGGCGTCACACATCTTAAACGTGCATATTACATATAAAGCGACTCCACTTGCGCTGCATTCGCATCTGTTATGTGATCATTTCTCTCTTTAATCTGCTTTACTAATAAATAAATGATTTTCTTTATATTATAGAACATTGGTTTTGATTTATCATTCAATTTGCCTTTTGATTTTTCCTACATTTTTGATTCTGTGTCGCACTGTATCATGTAACCTGTTTAGATTCCCATGACTAGATGTGGCTACTTTATATCATATGTTTTTCTTCAGTAATAGAAAAATAGATAACGTAGGGATCATTTTAAGACAAGTCCACTAAGGATTCGTTGAGAAGGGCTTGAACATACGTTTAGTGTGTTGCATAACGCTTCGGGGGTTTTGGCGCAAATATGACAAGAAAAGGCAAGACCACGGATAGGAGAATTCCAAGATGGAGCTGCATTATTGTTTTAGTGATCACCGAATACAAAGATAATGGTTCTGCTTACAACTAAACTTCTTGAATTTTACATCAGATTTTCTACGAGAATAGAAATTGTAGGAAGAAAGTTTTTACACTTAAATTTGAAATATGAAATTTCATATGAAAATATTTCATCTAAGTATACTTCATATTTTAAATAAATATACTTGATTTTTAAAAAGTAATAATAATACTGAAAAACGAGGGGGAACGTTGTGAGTTGCTGCGGACACCGCAACTCTACAGTTATACCCGATACTTAGTCAGTATGGCTCTCCTCCGGCAGACGCCGCTAATATTGAACGACACGACAAAGAATGCGTGCGAGAGAGACAGAAAATCAGTCTGAGCGTGACGTCGGGCGCTGCGTAGCCACTGCAAATTGATTTCTTGCTTTTGGCTACAAAAATGATCCGATCTAATCCAGATTCAGCAATCTGATAGATATGCTCATCTATGATTCTGCGTTTTTAGTTTTCTCGAATGTGCAATATTGTGGATGCAACAGATTTGCGTTCTTTGTGTGGGCGGAAGGGAGGGGGGCGAAATTCTGAGATATACGTTTTATAGTGAGATCTAACAGAAGTGCGGATACCAAATTTGGTTATTCTAGCTCTTATAGGTTCTGAGATCTTTGAACTCTTATTTTGCAATTGGCAAAACTGACCATGAAACCTGTGTGTTAGAGAGAGACAGAGCGAGAAAGAATGAAATTGTTTTCTTGATTCTGGCTATAATAATTATACGATCTGGTTGAAATTTTATATTCTAGAACATATAGTCATCCTCTACAATTCTGCGTTTTTGGTTTTATCGTATCTTTAAAAATGTGGATGCCACAGATTTTCGTCCTTTGTGGGGGCGGAAGTGGGCGGGGCGAAGTTTCGAAATATTTTTGTAGCAGTGACATATCACAGAAATCTGGATCCAAAACATCGTTGCTCTATCTCTTATAGTCTTTGAGCACTAGGCGCTGAAAGGGACGGACAGACGGACAGACGGACGGACGGACGGACAGACGGACAGACAGACAGGGCTCAATCGACTCGGCTATTGATGCTGATTAAGAATATATCTACTTTATGGGGTCGGAAACGATTCCTTCTGGACGTTACACACATCCACTTTTACCACAAATCTAATATACCCCAATACTCATTTTGAGTATCGGGTATAATAATCTGATAAGTTTGATTTATGGATTTCCTCTACTGAAGGAATCAGACAAGTCCTCAAAGACTTTGGAATCAAGGGAATGCCTTTGAGACATGTCGCTGATCTGATGTAATAAACACGAGTCATACATTTTCGTGGGTGTTATTCTGAAAACAGGTTATATATAGTCTATATCCTCCTTTAAAAACCCTGATTTATTGCTTTACATTTCTTCAACAGCAAGAGCCTGTACATTCGTTTATGGTGGTGGATGTGGAGGTTTGGCGGTCCCAGACACAAGAAGCGGCAAGGCTACGGCCAGAAGCAGTCCTAAGTAGAGCTTCATTTTGGTTTGTGTGGTCAATATTCCGCTCAGAGCCTCGGTTATATACCCTCAGATGAAACGAATCATATTATGTATTTGTTCATTAATTAGTTACAACAATACAGGCTGCCATGGCAAAATATTTCACAACTTGCTAATGTGAATTGATATAATTTTATACGGTCTTATGCGGTCTTTTTCGATTTGTCGCTATGGCCTATGCTCTATCGTTTCATATTTCCTCGACTTTGTAGTATCTATATCTGAATTTGTTTCCTTGAAAAGGAAATATTATTGTTAAGATGTTTAAAAGGCCCTATCGATCTATCTATCAGATTCAATCAAATCTAGCACTCTTTTGAGAGGTATCTCTCTGTTCAGCCACAGACATGTATTTAATGAATTTTAGGAATATACAGTTCAATCTCATACACAAATACTCATAAATAAAATTGTCCATGTCATTTCATGTAACTGAATATGACGACACGAAAAATACATTAGCAACTAAGAATAGACAATAGCACTTGTAAACTCGAACCCACCAAAAGGGATCAAGCAATAAACTATCTACTTTATTGCCGCCAAGTACCCAAGTAAATGCACTGTACCCAATCTAAAAATACACTCACAAGGAGCATGTGCGTTCCTTCCCATAGAATAAGAGTACCACTGCTAGCTATATAAGGAGATGCATTTGTTCAATAAAAATCAGTATCAGAAACAGTACCATAGCTGCCTGTCACTCATCTTCCATCGCAATCATCAGAGGCTGTCGCCGTGTCTTCAGATCCTCACTTGCGCACCGTAGGATACCCACTCCGCAGTCCAACTGGTTCAAGTTCTAGTTGCGACGACCAAACTGTAGACGGTTTATGTACCGTATGCAACCCAGCTTCCTACACACACACATTAACATTTGGTGACCCCGACCTTGGTCATCCTTTCAAACTGTCTAACAAGCTACAGTGAAAGATTCGATCTGGACATCAGATTGAAGCAGTCAACAGGACATCTTCAATAAAAATTTGGCATCAGGCCATACACTTACGGTAGCATCTCCCACCAATAAGTATCACTTTGGCAAATCGGACATATTCAGGTTATCAGCCAACAGAAAAACAGCTATGGAATTCGATTACCACCAAGGCAATCAATTTTTGTTGTTCCGTGCGTTCCATAAATTGGAAACAGCACAAATCCCTCCATCCAACACGTCACCTGTACTATTACCTTTCTGACCAATAACGGTTGCGATTCGGAGCGTATCCAGCTGCAAAGCAAATAAAACACTCCCAACGGGTCAAAAGTAATAAGTACAAACAGATAGAATGGATACACATATGGAGGCAGAAGCTGCCGCTACAATGGCAATGGATGTGCAGCAAGAGATTGGTGAGAAAATATCGAGGTGCATTCGGAACTTTAAAAAAGATTCCCAAGAACGAAATAAACGGCCTCTTATTTTCAAGCCAAAATATCAGCACTCGAAAATGCGTGGAATCGCTTCAACAAAAACGACTCCAAACTTCGCGATACAGACAAAACGGATGAATACGTAAAATTCCGTGAAGACTTACGTACAACATGTAAGCAACACATTACGATCTTTACCGAATGCATGGATAAGCTATCACAGACGTCTAGTGCTCGTGGGGAACGTCAAATCATCTTTAAAGAAAAGCATGAGAATCCTCCAGTAGATCCCAAAGAAAGCGGTCTGATCCACCAGCCCTCGAAGGATTACAGCAAACTGCTTTCACTATGTCGCCGACAAAAGGCCATAGTAGAGTCCGTTAAACGCAATCTGGAACAACTTTCAGAGGCGGAAGGACGCACATCAAGTGATTTGATAAAATCACTATGGACTCAAGCGCAGGAAGTCCACTTCACAATTCATGAGGAATACGAGGACCCAGTGGAAGGAGGATATGACATGGAATCCTACCTAACACTGGAAAGTAAGGTCCAAAGAGCATTGACAAAATCAGCCACACCAAACACGGATAACGTGCATCTTCCACGCATCAGCATCCCAAAGTTTGATGGGGATCTATTAAAATGGACCCAGTTCTTCGATCTGTTCTCATGCATGGTGCATGAGACCAACATGCCTACGGTGAAAAAGATGTGGTATCTTAAAACCACCGTTACCGGCGAGGCAGAAAGATTGATTCGACATATCGATCTAAAGGAAGAAAATTATGAAGCCGCTTGGGAAATACTAGTTGACGCATACAACAATCCCAGAGATGTTTCGAACACGGTACTGAACCGCTTCCTCAATCACCAAACAATTAATGACGATCCCAAGTCATTAAAAGAGTTGTATATAACAACCATAGAATCCCTTGCATCACTAAAGGGATTGGGCATCAATATATCTACATGGGATCCGATACTGATTGCCATTATCAGAAACAAACTGGATGTAACAAATAAGGCCTTGTATGAGCAATCATTGGGAAGCTCAAAGAACATTCAGGCGCTGGATACGATGCTTCAGTTCTTGGAGCAAAGAATTCGGGTTCTAGGAACCAGTAAGAAGCCACCAGCATCAAGGAGAGAGCCAAAAGGCACGACATGTGCATCAGCAAACACAGGGAGAACGCGAGCACCCTTATGCACATTCTGCAAAAAAAAAGCCATTGGCTCTACGGATGCGAAGAATTTCGCTCCAAATCTCCATTAGAACGACTAAATTGGGTACATAAACAAAAAATGTTCGTTAATTGTTTTAGAACAAATCACAAAACAAACGCATGCCCTGGTCGAAACTGCTTCAAGTGTGACAAGAAGCACAACACGATGCTACATTTGGAAACAGCATCAGGCGCAGCTACAGAATCAAGAGGCCCGACGGTTGGTGCAGCAAGTAACAATAGTTACAGTCTTCTGGCCACAGCAAAGGTGGCAGTAGAAGCCAACAACGGGCAGGTTGCTAATTTCAGAGCACTGCTAGATTCAGGATCACAGATAAACTTGATCTCTGAACGAATGGCATCAATGTTGTCACTCAAACTAAAAGACACAACATTACGGATCGAAGGAATTGGAGGTCAATCAAAGACCAGCAGAGCACGAGTAAATCTGCTCATGAAATCTGTTCGGTCAAACTCCTTTAAGGAACAAGTATTCAAATGACCCTCGTAAAATAGAGAGCCTACGCTCACTTTTTGTATTTACTCACCATAATTGTACTAAATTCACCACTGTATTCTCTCTCTTATGCCCAGTACTCAAGCACTAAGATTTGTAATAAATAGTTATTCCCTAATACTCAACTGGATCGATCGACTTTTCTCTTTCTTGTATAGACTTTGATTCGTTTGCAGAAAAAACTAACACACCCCCATCCGTGAATTACCATTAATGCGGAAAACGCTCCGTGTACAAACATTTTGGCGCCCAACGTGGGGCATGTGTGTTATGTTAATTCTTCTGTGAACAATTAAACTAATCGCAATCTACAAAGGCAACAATTACAACATTCGCTCGTCTCGCAGCTGCAATCGAAAGTTCCGAAAACCGTATCAGAATTGTTCGTCTAGATCGCGGGATCGTTGTCCTCGCCTTGCTCTCGCCGTTCTCGCTTAATTTTATCATTCGCTTGTCACCCACAACGCATTCAACGGCGCTTGCATTCTCGGTTCGTTCGCTTTGCAGCTACCTGCTTTGGTCCATCGATCAACGCATTCTTTCTATTGGAATTCCACCGCTTCACTTTCGTTTTGCTTTCGTTGCCGCTGCTGGATCTTTTGCTTTTGCTTTCACCGTTGGATTTGTGCTCTAGCTGCTGCTGCTTGCTGCGTTTTTTTTTGTTGTTGTTATTTTTGGAAGCTCTAGTTCTGTGTCAGCGTAATTACACTACACAACAAAATGACGACGCTCGAAGACTTAAAACGCCAACGGAGCAATATAAAACGAAATATAACTCGGATCAAATCTGTGGTAGATGCTAAATCGGAAACCCCGATATGCAATGATGAGCTTCGCTATCGGTTGAACATCTTAGAAACGTATTTCAAGAATGTTTTAAATGTCCAAGCTAATATTGAAGACCTTAGTCCGAATGATGAAGGACGGGCAGATTTGGAGGATACATACATAGCAATCAAGCTAGCCATAAAGGAAAAAATGGGAGGAGATCTGAACGCCAGCATTGTTGCGCCGGACTACCACCCACCGCCAGTGAAGTCATCGTTACCAAGGTTGTCGCTACCCACTTTCGACGGAACATATGCAAACTATAAGAATTTCATTCACTCGTTCGAGCAAATTGTTGTGCGTGAGTCTGGATTGTCTAATATAGAAAAGTTTAATTATTTGCTGACCTGCCTCACGGGGCCGGCATTAGATACAATTCAGGCATTCCAGGTTACAAGCGAAAACTATCCGAAGGCCCTAGCAAAACTCAAAAGCCGTTTTGATAATCCTACTCTTATATTTTTAGAAGGTATTGAGGCATTGTTTGCACTACAACCTGTGGAAAGGTCAAACAGTCAGCAGCTTCACAGCCTAGTGGATAAGGCATCCGCTATATTAAGCTCGCTGGAGTCCATCGGCAAACCTGAGAACATTGTTCACGCTATGGTTATATATATTATAATGGAAAAGTGTGATCAGCAAACTCGGAACAAGTGGAAGGAATCGCAGGACTACAAAACTCTGCCAACCTGGCTAGCATGCACACAGCTTTTGGAACGCCACTGTCAGTTTCTCCATTCGTCTGGAAACTCGGCTGCTACTTCGTCACAACGAAAGGCTGAATCCAATAAGTCAAATCGTCATTCTAATCACCAAATAAACTCGTCGTTTGCTATCACTAATCCGTCTTGTACACTTTGTTCTAGTTCTGGCCATAAGATCTCTAATTGCGCTCAGTTCAAGGCTATGAACAGCAAACAACGGTACGACAATGCAAAACGCCTCGGTCTGTGCATCAATTGTCTTGGAAATGGTCATAGAGTGGCGCAATGTTCATCGACTCATCGTTGCCGATCCTGTAATCGGAATCATCATTCATCTTTGCATCACTCTCAGCCGCAACAGCCACCCCAATCAGCAGCAGGACAATCTTCAACTACTGAACCGGTACTCCAACCAGCGCAACCCTCCTGGCAAACGGCTCATCAAGCTGCTTCACATTCTCATATGGAGATCGCAGCAGATGATCAAATTTTGTTGGCAACAGCTATGGTTTTGGTAAAGGATGCCACAGGTGAATACAAACTCGGTAGAGCGTTGCTTGATTCATGCTCTCAGGTTAATTTTGTAACCGAAACCTTTGCACAAAAGCTTCGCCTTCGTCGTGAAAAACACCACATTGGAATTCGCAGTATAGGAGACTCCCTTACTAGTTTGAAGGCTCGTACGACTACCTCTATTAAGTCACGTACTTCCGGCTATCAGCTCACTCTCCAGTTTGGAATCACATCCCATATTGCCTACCAGCCAGATAGTGAGATCGACATATCGAATTGGAACCTACCAGCTAACACTCCATTGGCTGACGAATCGTTCTATAGGACTAAACGTATTGATTTGTTACTGGGGACCGAAGCCTTCTATGGAGCTCTAGCTGTTGGCCAGATTCGCATTGGTCCAAATCTTCCCACTTTGCAGAAGACTCTTTTTGGTTGGGTTGTTGCTGGGAGGTACCAGCGGCAATATAACAGACAGCCACCATTGTGCTTGGCGACTGTAGAAGAGTCGATCGACAAGAATTTGCAGCAATTATGGAAAGTGGACTCATTTGTCGATCCAAGCGCTAGAATGCTCCCAAATCATCGTCGCTGTGAGGACCATTTCAGGGACACAACACATCAGGATGCCAGTGGGCGGATTGTCGTTCGCTTGCCATTTCAAGAAGATCCAAGTTGTCTTGGAAGTTCCTTCGATACAGCTCGAACTCGATTTTTTGCCATTGAGAGACGTCTCGCTCGTCTACCGGAAATTCGCTCGCAGTATATCTCGTTCATGCAGGAATATGAAAGTCTCGGCCATATGTCCCTCGTACTGAATCCTAACTTGGAAGAACCGCATTATTATATACCCCACCATTTCGTTCTGAAACCAAGCAGTACCTCGACGAAGCTCAGAGTTGTCTTTGACGCCTCTTGCCGTACAACATCTCAAAAGTCACTTAACGATCTACTTTTAGTCGGCCCTACCATTCAGGATGAGTTGTACTTGCAATTGCTGCGGTTCCGCATGCATAGGTTCGGCATCACAGCCGACGTCACAAAAATGTACAGGCAGGTACTTGTGAGTGAGAAGGATAGAAAATTCCAGTACATTTTGTGGCGAGCATCTCCAAATACGGATCTTCAAACCTACCAACTCAATACAGTGACATATGGGACTGCGTCTGCCCCATTTCTCGCAACTCGTTGTTTGCATTACTTGGCTGAGGATTGTAAGGATGCATGGCCATTAGGGGCTGCTGCTGTTAAAACTGCATTTTATGTTGATGACTTTTTGTGTGGGGCTGATGATATAGATACACTCTTCAAACTAAAAACTGAAATCACCTCAACTCTCGCTCGTGCTCAGTTTCCATTATGCAAGTGGCATTCAAATCATCCAGGCGTGATGGAAGACGAATCTACCAAGGAATTAAACATTTTAGAAAACTCAGTCAGCAGCACACTCGGCTTAACTTGGCATCAACGAAGAGATGCATTTAGTTTCACATTTAATCCAAAGGAAGTCTATCCCAATACCACAAAACGAACAATTTTGTCTACTGCGTCGTCGCTATTCGATCCAATCGGTCTGCTATCACCGTTAGTCATTGTCTCTAAGATCATTCTTCAGGAGTTGTGGCTTTTGAAACTCGACTGGGACGAGTCTGTCCCCCAGAATTTAAGCCACGCATGGAGCAAGTGTTTGGAATCGCTGAATTCACTGTCGTCACTAGCGGTACCTCGTTTTTGTTTGCAGCCTGATACTAGGAGCATTCAAATACATGGATTTGCGACGCATCGATTCGGGCATACGGCTGCTGTGTTTATGTGCGCACGGAGAATTCGCTTGGACAGGTCACAGTGAAATTGTTCACTTCTAAGTCTAGAGTAGCACCAGTGAAGAAACAGTCTCTTCCGAAGCTTGAACTATGCGGCGCACATCTACTTTCTCAGTTATTTTTGGAGAGACTCACAGATCGTATTGCATTGGTTGCAACAACACTCAGTCACCTTATCGACCTTTGTTGGAAATCGAGTTTCCGATATTCAGGATTTAACGTCTGATGGAAAATGGCGCTATGTGCCAACACATCAAAACCCTGCTGATATTCTGTCGCGAGGCTGTAACGTGAGCGAGTTGATTAAGTCTCCATGGTTTTCGGGTCCTACGTTTCTAGTCGAAGATTCACTAAACTGGCCCGCCGCTGGTGGAAAACTTGATATTGACATGGACGTGGTTAACTCGGAGAATCGGAAAAGTTTGTTTGCTGCCGTACACGAGACAAATAATATCCTCAACATCGTCGATAATATCAGCTCGTACACTCACAGTCTGCGGCTCATTGCTTGGATGATTAGGTTCATAAGGAGATGTCGGAAGCAATCGACGTTTACCACAACCTCACCGACGCCAGATGAACTTCGTTTTGCTTCACATTGCCTTATTTGGAACATTCAACAAACTCATTTTGTACAGGACATACGTTTACTTCAGAAGCAAAAACCATTAAAAAGCAGCTTAAAGTTTCTTACTCCCTTTTTAGAAGTCGTGAACGGATTCGAACTTATCAGGGTTGGTGGACGTTTGGAATACTCAGACCTACAAGACGGTCAAAAACATCCGTTGCTGCTGCCTAGTCAGTCCAAATTTGTATGGAACTATATTCGCCATTTGCATCTTCGGAACTATCACGCTGGACCTAAAGCCCTAGTCGCTCTCATTCGTTTGGAGTATTGGATCGTTAACGCCAGAGACTTGGCACGTATAATTGTTCGCTCCTGTGTACACTGCGTTCGCTACAGACCGAAGCTGCTACAACAACTCATGGGCTCATTACCGCCTACGCGACTCGCTCCGGCTCGACCCTTTGAACGCTGTGGAGTTGACTTTTGTGGACCCATCAACACATATCTACGCATTCGAGGAAAGGGACCTACAAAAGCATACATAGCCGTGTTCGTTTGCCTTCTCACCAAGGCCGTTCACATCGAAGTAGTCTCTGATTTGTCAACAAAGGCGTTCTTAAACGCATTGAAACGGATGGGAGGTCGTCGCAAGCTGCCGACAGACATCTTCTGCGATAATGCCACTAACTTTGTAGGGGCATCGAATCAACTGCAGGAACTAAAAAAGTTTATGTTTTTAAAGCAGACCCAAGATGAAATCTATAAATTTTGCGCATCTGACTTTATTAACTTCCATTTTATTCCCCCCAGGGCACCTCATTTCGGAGGCCTTTGGGAAGCGGCAGTCAAGAGTGCAAAGGGGCTGTAAAATCGTACGCTGGCCAACACCAGGTTCACCTTCGAAGAGTTGAGCACTGTCGTCGTCGAGATAGAATCGATCCTCAACTCGCGCCCGCTATCGCCGCTTTCGTCAGACCCAAATGACTATAGCACTCTCACGGCTGGTCATCTCTTGGTTGGCGAATCATTGCGATCACTACCTGAAAGGTCCCTCGAGAATATCAAGCTGTCAAGTATGGACCGCTACGATGCGATTACGGCCGTCAAGCAACGGTTTTGGAAGCAATGGTCTGCTGACTATGTCAACGAATTGCGATCGCGCACGAAGTGGACAGCACCCTCAACGAACCTCACCGAGGGCACGTTGGTCATCATCCATGAGGACAACCTGCCACCGCTACGCTGGAAACTAGGCCGAGTGCAGTCTACTGTGCTTGGGAAGGATGGACTTGTACGGGTGGTGCACCTCCGCACTGCAAATGGAACATGTTGCAGGCCAATACACAAGTTGGCAATTCTTCCGGTGGTTTGAAAGCAGTTCTTTCAACGGGGCCGAGATGTTCGGTCAAACTCCTTTAAGGAACAAGTATTCAAAGGACCCTCGTAAAATAGAGAGCCTACGCTCACTTTTTGTATTTACTCACCATAATTGTACTAAATTCACCACTGTATTCTCTCTCTTATGCCCAGTACTCAAGCACTAAGATTTGTAATAAATAGTTATTCCCTAATACTCAACTGGATCGATCGACTTTTCTCTTTCTTGTATAGACTTTGATTCGTTTGCAGAAAAAACTAACACACCGCCATCCGTGAATTAACATTAATGCGGAAAACGCTCCGTGTACAAACAAAATCCCTTCACAATGGTTTTACGCAAAGAATTGAAGCTTCCGTATTACCACAGATAATAGCTGATCAACCAGCTCAGGCACTCGATTCAGATAGCTTAAACATACCAAGCAAGATCTCACTGGCAGATCCAAACTTCCATAAGCCAGGCAAAATCGACATGCTAATCGGAGCCGAGCATTACTACTCGCTGCTGCTACCAGATCAACAGCAGCTAAGGACAGGAGGCCCGTTGCTACAAAACACGAAACTGGGATGGATTGTGGCAGAAAAAGTCAAATCTGCCCACAATTCCTCACCCATTTGTGCAACGGGAGTAAACGGGTCCAGGGAAAGATTCTGGACTCTGGACAATCTAGAGACGGAAGACAAACCACGCACTCCAGTGGAAGCACGGTGTGAAGCTCATTTTATAGAAAATCTTCAGACAGCTTCAGACGGCCGTTTTATTGTAAAGCTCCCATTTTCCGAACACCCTTCAGCCCTGGGGGAGTCGTTGGAAACCGCAACAAAAAGATTCCTAGCGTTGGAGCGGCGAAGCTCAACAGAAACTTGGAAGAGTTATGTGGACTTCATGGAAGAGTATTATTGGATAACTAGCTATGACAATTAGTAAACGAATGACAGTACCAAGTTATATTTTTCTTTAAAGATTATTTATGTATTTATTGATTACTTTTTCACTGCAACACCGGTACCACGTACATTCGATTCGAGATCAGAAAAGAAAGAAGTGGACACTTCAAGTGTGACCAGACTAACTTTACATAATAATACTTAATATATCGATAGTATTATTTAATAGTATTTAATGTTATTATTTGAATGTGGGAATAGGCGTATTCCAACACGCCCCCCTCAAAAATAACATTAATCATCAAAATCATAAAAATAAAAAAAAATGTTTTCATCATTAAATCAAAAAGGTAACATTCAATTGTTATTCTAATGTGGTTGGTGTGCATTCTGGGAAGTGTTATGTGATCTAGCATTTGCTCTAAGGATGCGGGGAAAACCCAGAAAAACCCGATCAGATCACTTTAAAATTAGATTAACATAAAATTAAATTACTTTAACAATTCATTGGTTCTTTTGGTTCAAATAAAAAATAAAAAAAATATGAATTAATGTAATAAAATCGTTAATAAAGCTTCATGTTCATGTTTTCATTAAATTGGAATCATTCTTCTTGTAGTAGTCCTAATTTGTTCAGCAGTTCCGCAAATCTTCCAGCAGGTAGTGGCTTCGTGAAGATGTCAGCAAGTTGGTTGTCTGTATTAATATACTCAAGAGAAATCCCATTAGTTTCTATCTGTTCTCTTGAAAAATGATATTTTATATCAATATGCTTTGCTCTTTTATGACATGAGGGATTGTTTGCAATGCTAATACAGCCTTGGTTGTCTTCATAAATTGTAATTGGTCTGTCGAGTTTAAGATTAATACTATTTAGAAGAGACTTTAGCCATAAAGCTTCTCTTACAGCTTCAAATAGGGCCATATATTTAGCTTCAGTTGATGAAGCTGCCACTGAATTCTGTCTTTTTGTATTCCAACAAATTAAATTGGAATCGAACATTTTAAACAAATAACCCGTTGTAATTTTTCTATCAATCTCATTACTACCCCAATCGGAGTCTACATAGCCAACTAATGTATTTTCAAATGATGTATTCTTTTTAAATATAAGCTTCATATCAATAGTTCCCTTTAAATATCTAATAACCCTTTTTAAACATTGCCATAACTCAGCATTGTTCTTGCTACTATATCTACTCAAGATATTTACAGCAGCAGCTAAATCTGGTCGTGTACACAGCATTATGTACATTAAACAGCCAATAAGGTTACGACATGGAGCATTGCAGTCTTCATCTGAGTTAAGTAACTCATAATTTAGTTTATTTAGTAATGGAGTACTGACTGAATTGCAACTATCCATGTTAAATTTATTTAAAATTCTTTTCACATATGCAGTGTAACGGACCTGCTTCTTGGTTCGCTTGAGTTTGCCGTGCTCGCTCAGCGGTCGGCCGATTCGTCGCAACGTATTTTTATTGTTGCCCCCAACGACAAATGATAAGACCTTCCTTTTCTTTAATCGAATCTCTCTTTATTCGTACTTATATTAGGACTTAGGGCTAGATGCTACAATTCAGCTTATCTATGGATCTCCACCACGCGTGGGCTCTCGTCGGGTGTGGCAGCGTTGAGGCTATTGATTGGGGCAGTTTGACCTCCGCTATTGCTTTGGCCCGCCACGCAAATCCGCACTCTACGTCTCGCACTCCCCTCTTAGCTTCCGCCGGCAACTGTGGATCACCTCTTAACTTAGACTCACTCTGGGGCAGGCGGGGCCTGTCTTCCTGTTGCTATTCACTTCACTGCACTTCTTCGAACCGTACCGGGTATTACTCTTACGTTTCGGCGGGGTTTCAACGTGCGCGCGCGATCACTTCTCCACGGAAAAAGAGACCCGCTTCGTTGCCGCAGCCTCCTTTTATAGCCCCTTGACGGGCCCCGGCTCGGCGTTGGTAGTTTTCCATCGCCGTCTCCTGGTTTCCACGGCCTTCGTAACGGGGCCTGGCCGGTGGCGTGATCCCATGCCCATATTTGGTCATGTGTCGGATCGCTGCCGGCTCGATCCCGCCGTCTCCTCTGCCTCTCGCGTTTCTCTTGCTCCGAGAGCGGGACACTTCTCCTCTCGGGGCCCTTGGCCTCTTCGCCGCATCCGGATATCCGTGGGTATCTGGGCTGACCTTCGCCTTATCCAGCCAGCCATCAGCCTTTATCCGACCGTCCCACCGCCTTTATCCGGCTATGCTTTGGTCGAATTCGGCCTGTGGGAACCACGGTTCCTCACACCCCCCTCTTTCTTCCCGCAGCGGAATACTCCCGTTTTCCGCGACCTTGCGACGGAGTGTGCTTTCCTCATTCAAACGGCCACATTTTACGCGCGCTTCTTACGACATCTGGGATCACGGGCGCCCTGGCGCCCTCTGGCGCCAGGCGCTTAGGCGATCCACTCAATATCTCTCTCCAGTAGGTATTCCACTTTTCTCTTTTTCGTCTCTCTTTATTCATTTTCTTCCCGCGTGTTTCGCCCTTTCTTTATTTTTATTTTTTTTTCTTTTGCTCTTTTTTTTCCTTTCCCCTTTTTTTCCCTTACTTTTGCTCGCGGAACACCTCCGTGCGTGTGGCCGACATCGCCATGCGGTACCGGGTACCCCGCTCGCTCACCAGCTTCTTCACGCTCCTACCCACGAGGCGAATCTGGGTCTGCGCGCGGACCACCGCCGCCGGCCACTCCTCCCGCGGGATCGCCGTCCAGTGGACCGTGGCTGCTGGTGCCGAGCTCTGCCGTTGCAGGGCCGGTCGCTTCGGTCCTGCACAGGGCTCCGGGCAGGAGGCCTGCCGCTTCAGAGCCGGGCGCTCGGCCGCCGTCGACCTCTCCGGTGCGGGCCACACCCACGGTCCGCGCTCCCACGCCTCGAGTTCCACCTCCGTCGGTGCTGTCGCCGCCGTCGCCGTTTCCGCGGCCCGCGTCTCTGCTTCTGCCGCTGCCTCGGCCGTCGCCGTCTGGGCCGCCGTCGCCGTTTCTGCGGTCTGCGTCCCTGCTGCCGCCGTCGCCGCCTCTGCCGCTGCCTCGGCCGTCGCTGTCTGGACCGCCGTCGCCGTTTCCGCGGTCTGCGTCCCTGCTGCCGTCGTCGCCTCCACTGCCGTTCGCATCGCCGCCTCCGCCGTCGCCGTGGCTGCCGCTGCTTCGGCCGTCTCCGTCGGGACCGCCGTCGTCGTCTGGGCCGCCGTCGCCATTTCCGCGGCCTGCGTCTCTGCTGTCACCTTCGCCGCTTCTGCAGTCCGCATCGCTGCCTCCGCCGTCGCCATTGCTGCCGCTGAGGTCGTGGGGGCGGGTCCGGCGTCCCTCCTCCGCGGGTCCCTGTTGTTGCTGCCGCGTGGACTCTCCTCCCACACCCGGGCGCCGGCCTCTGGCTGGGCTTCGCTCGGGGCGGGCCCCGAGGCCCACGTGATGTGCAGGGTCTGGTGGTGCCACACCATCCCCTGGCGCACGGCGGTCCGCACCTCCTGCGATACATACGGTCCCATTACGGCCGCCTCCGGTCCCCTCCACTGTGGTTGCTGCTGCCACTGCTCCTGCCCCTGCTGCTGGTGATGCGGCTGCTGGTGCTGCTGGTGCTGCTGGTGCTGGTGCTGCTGGTGCTGCTGCTGCTGGTGCTGCTGGTGCTGCTGCTGCTGGTGCTGCTTCTGCTGCTGCTGCTGGTGCTGGTGCTGGTGCTACTGGTGCTGCTCCTCCTCGGCCTGCGGCTGCCGCCACTCGGGGCCCTCGTCATCCTCGGCCGGTGGCGTAGGTTGCCACAGCTCGCCTTCCTCCTCCTCGGCCTGCTGCAGCCGCCGCTGCTACTCGGCCTCTGGGTTCGTAGCCTGCTTGCTCGTGGCCTGGGGCGGCGTTCCCTCGGTCTCCGCATCGTCGGTCCGGGGCTGCATCGGCGGCAGCACCACCCGGAATGGTGGGGGTGGCGGCGCCTCGTCGCTCTCTTGGCCGTGCTCCTCCGTACTGGCGGCTCTTTCCGCCTGTCGCCGCCGCGCCTCCATCCGCTCGTCCCTCCGCCGCCTGATCGCCCGCGCCCTCTCCAGCACTTGGGGCATCCGGCGCTTCTCCTCCGGCGTCGCCTCCTGAAACCTCCGCCTCACCGCCTCGATTTTGTCGCGCAGGCTCAGCGGCCTTCCATTCTTCGTCTCCGGCTCCGCCCTTTGCTGCCGTCTCCATCTGGCCTTCTCCTGAGCGGTTGGCGCGCGCGGGCCGTCGGTGCATATGACCTCGTCGTCGTCCTCCTCCTCCTCATCCGATGACACCGTCGGCGACACCGATTCGTGCCCCGATGGCGCCGGTGGCACCAACGGCGAGGCCAGCAGTTGAAGGAACTGGGAGCCATCGCACCAATCCTCCTCGTCGCTACGCGAGAGCAGAGACGCCCGTCGCTAACGAGAAGTACCGGCGCGATAACCCCTTCTCTCACGATCGCCTGTTGCTCCTCCAGGAAGGCCCTCATATCATCCATCTTCTTCCTGCCATCCTCGTGGTTGAGCCCGCGTTTCATCTCCATTTTTTTTTCTTGCTGCTTTTCTTGCGTTCTTTCTGGTGATAATTACCTTCAAGTGTTCGCTGTTCCGTTTTCCACCCGCCTATATACACGCGTTGCATTGCCAATCGTTCCCTCTACCGGTGCCGGTGCTCCGTGTTTCGGTCTCTCCCGCATGGTTCTAACGGTTGTTGCGTTTGTACTCATGGCCCTCAGCCTCGTCTCTCTGCCGGCCGCGCTCTATAACGGCATCTTTTCCCTGGTTGTGTGAGTGCCGTCGCGCTCTCCGCTCTCTATCCGATTTCGCCTTATCCCTTTTTTTTGGATACTGTTGTGTTCTCGCCGCGTTTCTCTGTTGGCTCATGGATAAAACTTTTCCATCTTTGATGGACCCACCCCCTTCCCGTTCATGATTATTTTGCTTTTTATTCCCCCATTTTATTTTTGCTTATTCACAACTTTTATTTAGCCCTTTATTCTTGTTTATTTTAATTGCTATTTAATGGATTGATGGATTGCTAATTATTCACTTTTAATCGTTATAAAAATTGCTATTTATTCTTACATGCCACCGCCGACCTGTCTTCTTCATCCCGTGCTGCTCGGACCCTCCTTGGCCTGGGTGAGTTCTCCCGACCCGGATGACTTTTACTCCATCCTTTCTCCCTTTCTATCTCGCCCTCTGCCCTCAATGCGGGCCGCTTGCCGCGATTCCGCTCGTGAACAATGGGTCCTCCGACCCTCCGCCCGGGCTGGAATCTTGGGCTCACATCCCAGGGCAACTCCTATGCGCCACCGGCCGGGCTCTTTTGACAGGTGTCTCCCTCACACAGTGGCTCGGACCCGAGGATCATCCGACTCCTCGCCCGGTAGTCCACGCATGAGCGGCACCCGTCGTTCCGGCCCGACGCTCGTAGTTGCCCCGTGAGTCTGCATTGAGGCGTGAGCCTGGCCCCTGGGTTTTTCCTGGTCATCCGCTGTCTGAGATTACACTCCCCGACCCTGGATTCGCCTCCCAGCTTTGGGTGACGCGTTTCCTGTTCAGGTTTGCTGAGCTTTTCCTCTTCTCGTTTTATTTTCCTTTCTTTTTACTAATTTTCGCTTTTTTTTCAGATTTCTCCAACCACAGTCTTCCTGTTCGCTTTTTTTTTTTTTAATCTAAGTGCACAAGTCCATCACCCTGCGTGCTGACGAGTCTCGTGCGTGTCCTGCGCGGCACCCTTCCCCAGTGTCCTGCGTGGCACTCTATCGTTCCTGGTCCTGCGTGACCCTTTAGGGCGACCTATTACAGCCATTCTCCTTCACCCCTGTGTCTCTCGCTCCTCGGGTTGGGGTTTCAGATCTCGTATGTGTGCCGTTCTCTTCTTCCTGTCGCCCTCCTTTCTTAGGTTGCAGATAACCGGGGATATAAAGTCCTCTATCTGGTATGGCCCCTCGTACCTTGGTGCCAGCTTCGCGGCGAATCCCTCCGCTGCATTGGAAAGGTGGTGCTGTTTGGCTCCCACTTTGGGTCTCCACGGTCTTCTTCTCAGGTTGTAATGCCTGGCCTGATCCTGGGCTGCCCTTTCCAAGTTGCGTCGAACCAGCTGAAACAGCTCCTTTAATTTCTTCGCATTTTCATCCGGCGTCTCTGTGCCTTGTCCCGTGCCTACCGTCTCCTCGTCATATAAGGCCTTTGGCAGCCGGGGTTCCCTTCCTTGCACCACGAACGCCGGTGAATATCCCGTTGTATCCGACACTCCCGAATTCATGGCCAGCATCAGCTCCGGCCATTTTTCATCCCAACACCTTTGATCACCCTCGGTGAACTGAGCTATCATGGTCTTTACCGTTCTGTTCGTTCGCTCTGTCGGATTCTCTTGCGGCGTGTATGGCGCCGTAAACTGGTGGCGAACTCCTAGCTGCTCCAGGAATCTTGTAAATGCCCTGCTTGCAAACTGCACCCCATTGTCCGTAATGAAGACTTTGGGCGTGCCAAAACGGGCTATTATGCGCTCTCGACAGGCCTTTATTAGTGCCTCTGCTGTGGCCTTCCTCAGCGGCACCAACTCGGTCCACTTGGAGAATCGGTCCACCAGCACCAACAGCATCGAGTTCCCATGTTTCGACCTCGGCAGAGGACCCACAAAGTCCGCGCATACCGTTTCCCATGGTTCTTCCGGCACCTGTGTCAACATTTCTCCTGCCGCTTGTAGCTGACTTAGCTTAAAGCGAAGACATAGTTCGCACTTCCGCACGTAGGCCCTCACGTCCCTGTACATCCCTGGCCAGTAATATCTTGCCGCCACCCGTGCCGCGGTTCTCCTTCCGCCGGCGTGGCCTGCTTCCGGGCTATCGTGGCTTTCCCTTAAAACCCTTTCTCGGGCATATTTCGGCACACATAACTTCCACGAGGCGACTTCTTCGCTTCCTGCCCGGTGAGGAATGTGCCGGTACAAGTTTCCCCCCTTCTCCACATAGTCGGGGTACTTCGGGGATTCTTTTCTGATCTTTTCTACCATGCCCTCTAACCACTTGCAGGGCGGCTCGCCTACTGGTTGTGTTCCCTCCTCACTTCTTATCCGACGGCCTCGCTCCTCCACCGGTTGTCGGGAGAGTGCGTCGGCTACCACGTTGAGCTGTCCTTTCCTGTACGCGACTTCAAAGTCGTACTGCTGTAGCTCTAATGCCCATCTCGCCACTCTTCCCGACGGACTTTCTATGCTATTTAGCCATTTCAGAGCCATGTGGTCCGTGACCACCTT
Source organism: Drosophila miranda (assembly GCF_003369915.1). Classification (NCBI taxonomy): domain Eukaryota; kingdom Metazoa; phylum Arthropoda; class Insecta; order Diptera; family Drosophilidae; genus Drosophila; species Drosophila miranda. The sequence continues at coordinate 29,936,190 of NW_022881614.1, forward strand.
GAAGCGATATCCTTCCAAGTATGGCCTCAACCGGCGGATGGCCCATACAATGGCCAGACATTCTTTCTCGGTCGCCGAATAGTTCCTTTCGGGTCCGTTCAGCGTCCTGCTAGCATATGATATTACCCGTTCGCCCCTTTCCGTCTCCTGCGTGAGAATCGCACCCAGCCCGTAATCACTGGCGTCTGTCTGCAGAATGAACTTCTTCGAGAAGTCGGGGCACGCCAGTACGGGGTCCGCTACTAGTCGTCTCCTCCTCGAACGCTTCTTGCCGTTCTTGTGTCCAGACCCATTCCGTCTTCTTCTTGAGGAGCCCGGACAGGGGCTGCACGAGGGTGGCGAAGTCGGGCACGAACCTCCGGTACCATGAGGCCACTCCCAAGTACTGTCTCAGCTCCTTGACATTTGTCGGCGGTTTCAATTCGGCTATGGCTGCGACTTTCTCGGGGTCTGTACATATCCCCTCGCCGGTCACCTTGTGGCCTAGATACCGCAGCTCTTTCCTAAAGAACTCGCACTTGTCTGCGTTCAGCCGCAGGTTCGCCAAGCGCAGCCGTCAAAACACCTCTTTCAGGTTTCTTCGGTGTTCTTCCTCTGTTCGCCCGATGACCACTATGTCATCCTGGTACGCGAACGCGTGCGGCATCATTTCTGGCCCAATCACTTGGTCTAACGCCCGTTGAAAGGTGGCCGACGCGGAGTGTAACCCAAACGGCATCACCTTCCATTGGTATAGCCCCTTTCCGGGCACCGTGAACGCCGTGATCGGCCGGCTGCTCTCGGCCAGGGGGATCTGCCAATATCCATCCTTCAGATCTAGGCTACTTATGAATTTCGCTTCCCGCAGTTGATCGAGGATGTAATCGATCCTGGGCATTGGGTACGCGTCCTTTACTGATCTCGCGTTAACTTGACGAAAGTCCACGCACAATCTCCATTTGCCATTTTTCTTCTTTACCATCACTATAGGCGAACTGTAGGGGCTCTTTGACGGCTCTATGCATCCCATTTCTAATAGTTCGTCCATTTTCTGGTTAATCTCGGCCTGCATTTTGGGGTTCTTCTTTGCTTAATCGGTTGCGGGTCACTCATGGTGATTGTGTGCACCGCCACATTAGACACCCCCTCGATCTTGGAAAATGCCTCTAACTCTCGGGCTAAGAATTCCTCCACTGGCTCTTCCCTCGCCCCCTCATTCTGCCTCATGCCCGCTGACACCCCTCTGGCGACCACTCTTAGTGTCGTGTCCGTTTCGTTGTCGGACTCCGGAGCCGTGTCTCCAGCTTCGGCCTTCGCCACGGACAGTCTTTCCTCCTGGTCTCCTCGTTCCCGATCTTGGGCAGGGATCACCACCCTGTGCCCTGCACAGGTCACCACTGCCCCGACCGCGCGGAGAAAATCCCATCCCAACACTAACTCATCAATCACACCCGGCAATACGAGTAGCACCATTGGGATATCCTTGTTCCCAAAGCATACCTTCGTTTCAATCTGGCACGTGACCTCCTGGCTATGGCCATCCGCCAACCTCACCCTTTTCCTTGCCGCCGTCTCCCGGCCTTCACCCTTTAGTCGGTCCGCCAGCTCTCGGCTCACGAAACTGCTGGTAGCTCCTGTATCCACCGTGGCTTGCAGCTCCATGCCCGCGACCTCCACTACTGCGGATAACTGTTCCTCCTCGCTGGTCAGCCTGCCGACTAGGCTTGAGGGACCGTTTCTTGCGACCCTGGCACGGCCCTCCGCGGCGTGGGTCGCGGGGCGTTTCCCGTCTTCCTGCAGCATTGCCATGCCGAGATGCCCACTTTTCCGCATCTCCAGCAGTAGGTGAGAGGTCGGCCGTTGCACTCCCGGCTCCAATGATCCGCGCTCCAACACCTTCGGCACGCCTGGGCCGGATTCTTGACATATCCGTTCTCGATATTGCCGTTGGTCGGTGTCGGCATAATGACACGCGCTCCCCTCTCCTCCCGTGCTGCTCCGTCCAGCGGGCCGTCCTTGCATCGCCGACATGCCGTCGTCTCGGCTGGCTTGTGGAAGGGATTCGCTGCCCGGGCTTTCACGGTTGGATTCTCCCGTTGGAACTCTAGTCGGTCCTTCTCCAACGCCTCGAACTCGTCTGCCAGTTCCATCATGGTGTCGAGGTCCTTGCACCGGTGCGGCCTCATATACGCTCTCAGACCGGGCATGCTATTCTCACGAATCAGCTCCGTCTGCTCCTCTTGGGGACATTTCAGGGGTCGCATAAGTGTCTGCATTCTACCATATACTCTTTGAATGGCTCGCCCCATTTCTGTTTCCGCATCCTCACTTCCTGCAGCAACTTCTCAAAGTATCCCCGCGGCAGAAAGTAAGCCTGGAAGCTCGACGAGAACTCTTTCCACGTTCTCCACTGTCGATTGTTCGCCACGAACCACATCAGCGCCCGCCCTTTTAGCAGCTCCGGCATCGCCCTTGGGATCAGATCCGGATCCAGACCGTACGTCTCGGCGGACCACTCGACCTGAACGACCACTCTCTCACCTGTTTCGCCACTCTAGCGTAGTCCAGGTGTGCTGGCCGTATTGTGGCTGGTTCGGTTCTCCCTCTTTCGGTCTCTCGGCTTCGATCCCTTCCTTGGTGGCGGGGCCTGCTAGGCGTCCCCGTGTGCGAGCGTTCCGGTATTGGGACTGAGAGACTCGCGATCAATTCTCTCTGTATGTCGACTGGGGACCTCCACAGCGCCGCCGCGGTTGCGCCGGGTGGGGGTGCCAGGTGCTCGTACGCGGCTGGTTTGTCGTCCGCCCGGGGTGTAGGCGAGGACCTGTCCGCCCGACACTCCCATACCTCAATCAGATCGGCCTACTCTGACTCATCTTCGTGTTCCCTCATCCCCTCCTTAAATGTTCTTCTCATTTCGTCCACTGTGCCCTCCAGCCGCACGCCGAAGGCGTGGCCGCATTGGACAAGCTCCTCCTTTCTCAACCGGTGGATCCATTGTCCCTTCCCCATTCTCTCGTCTATATTTCTCCTCCCTTTGTCCTACTATTTGTCGTTGTAGGCCCCACGTTGGGCGCCAGTTGTAACGGACCTGCTTCTTGGTTCGCTTGAGTTTGCCGGGCTCGCCAGCGGTCGGCCGAATCGTCGCAACGTATTTTTATTGTTGCCCCCAACGACAAATGATAAGACCTTCCTTTTCTTTAATCGAATCTCTCTTTATTCGTACTTATATTAGGACTTAGGGCTAGATGCTACAATTCAGCTTATCTATGGATCTCCACCACGCGTGGGCTCTCGTCGGGTGTGGCAGCGTTGAGGCTATTGATTGGGGCAGTTTGACCTCCGCTATTGCTTTGGCCCGCCACGCAAATCCGCACTCTACGTCTCGCACTCCCCTCTTAGCTTCCGCCGGCAACTGTGGATCACCTCTTAACTGAGCCTCACTCTGGGGGCAGGCGGGGCCTGTCTTACTGTTGCTATTCACTTCACTGCACTTCTTCGAACCGTACCGGGTATTACTCTTACGTTTCGGCGGGGTTTCAACGTGCGCGCGCGATCACTTCTCCACGGAAAAAGAGACCCGCTTCGTTGCCGCAGCCTCCTTTTATAGCCCCTTGACGGGCCCCGGCTCGGCGTTGGTAGTTTTCCATCGCCGTCTCCTGGTTTCCACGGCCTTCGTAACGGGGCCTGGCCGGTGGCGTGATCCCATGCCCATATTTGGTCATGCGTCGGATCGCTGCCGGCCCGATCCCGCCGTCTCCTCTGCCTCTCGCGTTTCTCTTGCTCCGAGAGCGGGACACTTCTCCTCTCGGGGCCCTTGGCCTCTTCGCCGCATCCGGATATCCGTGGGTATCTGGGCTGACCTTCGCCTTATCCAGCCAGCCATCAGCCTTTATCCGACCGTCCCACCGCCTTTATCCGGCAATGCTTTGGTCGAATTCGAACCACGGTTCCTCACAGCAGCTTGACTCAAATATATTATGTCTTCAAACATTTCTACTCTGATACCGATAAAATGTTTTATCTCATTTAAGTCAGTCATTCTAAATCTTTCGCTTAAATACTTTTTGAAATTATTCATTCTATCCATATCCCTTGTCGCTATTACTACATCATCAACATATAATAATACATATATGTTTTTCTTATGTCACCTCTATCAAGAATATATATGCAACGATCCACGGGAGAGTTTACAAAATCGAATTCTTTCAATGCTTGCTCAAATACTTGAAACCAGCATCTAGCTGCTTGTTTGAGCCCATAAATGGCTTTGTTCAGTTTGCATACATGCCCAGCACCGCATGATACGCCCTGAGGAGGCCGCATATATATCTCCTCACTTAATGTACCATTGAGGAAAGCTGTTTTAACATCCATCTGATGGACTTTCAAATTAAACTGGACTGCCAATGATAGTACGAACCTAAAACTGGCAATTCTAGCAACGGGAGCAAATGTTTCTACATAGTCTACTTGGTACTTTTGAGTAAATCCTCTTGCAACCAGTCTAGCTTTGTATTTGATTGGGACTCCTAGTTCATTATATTTAATGGAAAATACCCATCTACTGTCTACAATATTTTTGTTTTCTGGCTTCTTTATAATTGTCCAGGTGTTATTAATTTCATGGGCATTTAACTATGTATTTATTGTCTCCTCCCAATCAGATTTATCATTCCTAAAATTTATTTCATCAAAAGAATTTGGAACTTCATCAAACATTATATGGGCATTTAATATAAATTTGTTAAAGCTTTTATCGTGTTCTTTATAAGACACCTTTGGCTTAGACTTTAACCTCTCACTTTTTCTACTAATTATATTAGTATCCTTATTTTCTTCACGACAATTATCTGGCTGATCAGCTTTTTCACAATCCTTACTCTCATTCGGGATATATAATTCCTTACTATCATTCAGGAAATCAGTTTTTCTTTTCCTACTTTCATTCGGAAAGTTCAGCTTTTCGCATTCCTTACTTTCATTCAGGATTTCACATTCCGTACTTTCATTCGGGAAATTAAACTGATCACATTCCTTACTCTCGTTCAGGATTCCACATTCCGTACTATCATTCGGGAGATAAAACTGATCACATTCCTTACTCTCATTCAGGATTCGACATTCCGTACTATCATTCGGGAAATTAAGCTGATCAGATTCCTTACTCTCATTCAGGAATTCTTGTTGACTTCTTTCCTTACTCTCTTTCGGGAAATCTGTTTCAAATTTTACTTCTCTAGAATAAGGCATATTAGTCTCGTCTACGACAACATCTCTTGCAACAATAACTTTTCCTTTAATGACATCCCACAATTTGAGTCCATTTTGTTCATACCCTATCAAGATAGCTTTGAATGATTTCTCATCAAATTTACCTTTTTTAATTTTGTTGTGCACATACACGGTTGAACCGAACACTCTTAAAAACTTTAAATTGGGCTTTCTATTGTGCCACAGCTCATATGGGGTCATTTTACAATCACCAAGTGCTTTGCTTGGAATTCTGTTGATTAGATATGTTGCAGTTAGCACAGCTTCACCCCAAAAACTTTTGTGTAATTTTGCACCATTTACCATAGCACGAGCTTTCTCTGTAATGGTTCTTATCATTCGCTCCGAAACACCATTCAACTGAGGTGTATGTGGCACTGTCAAATGATAACTTATTCCTTTATTAACGCAGAACTCACGCATTTCATTCGACAGGTATTCTCTACCGTTGTCAATGTACAAATTGACAATCTTGAAATTAAAATGAGCCTCGCTCTTTGCTACAAAATCTTTAAATACATTGAATACATCTGATTTATATTTTAACAAATAGGTTACACAATAATGTGTAAATTGATCTACGAAGATCACAAAATAATTTTTATCGTCTAGTGTAACTGGTTTAATGGGGCCACATACATCTGAATGTATTACAAACAAGGGTCGTTTTATATAACTTTTATCTTTAGATTGCTTAAATGGCAACCTAGCCTGTTTCCCATTTAAACATGACTCACAAACTTCATCTGATATTTTTAAATTAACAAGAAGATTACTGTCATTAAATAAATTATTATTCTTTATTTCAAGCAATTTTGCATTGCTTATATGCCCCAACCTCTCATGCCATAATCGATAATTATTTTTGTTCCTAGCATCTACACTGTATGCTTGGAATTTGACTACAGGTATATCCAACATACCTGTATGTTTAACAACAATTACTCCATTTTTTGATATGGAGACACCACCACAGTCAAACTTAATTGACATCCCTGCCTGTTGCAGACGCTTGACAGACATGAGGTTTCCTGCTGCCTTCTTAGCAGTAGAGCACATCCTCCAGTGTGATATTGTGTCCATTGTGCAGCCGCACAATTCCACGCTTAGTGGCATATAAAAACTCGCCTTCTTTTGCCACAGCGATTTTAATTGGCTGCTCCAATTCGATGCAATCGGCGTACAGCGAGTCATCATTGATCAAATGATCCGTTGCACCAGAATCGAGTATAAAACCGAGTTCATTATTTATTTGATCACTCTTTGTCATTTTCCGCATCATAAATGCGAACCCGTGGCCCGATGCTGCAAGCTGAGCTTGTTTATTATGTTTATAATTTTCTTTATTTTGATTTAACCTTATAAACTGGTAACAGTCTTTTTTCATGTGCCCTTCTTTGCCACAGTGATGGCATTTAATGTTACTTCTAGCTTTTCCCTTAAATAATATCTTTTGTCGTGTGTTTCTAGATCCAAACGTTTTACGATTATTAAAATTGTTATTATTTCTTACAACTGCCTTCATGACTTTACTACTTGTATCAGTTCTTTCATTTCCTAATTTGGTCTCGTAGTCGAACAATTTATTTTTTACAAACGCTAATGATAGAGTTTCATCTGACAAAGTTTCGATTGCCGTGATGACACCATTATAGGTTGAAGGTAGAGTCTGCAGCAAATGTGCCACTTTTTCCATCTCATCCATTTTAGCGCCCGCCCCTAACAACTCACTCACTGTTTCATCAAAAATAACAAAATGACTCGAAAGTGTCATTTCACTTGAGAGTTTGAGTGTTATTAAACGTTTACGTGCAGCTAATTGCGACTCAAGGCTTCTACGCTCATATATCGCGTCTAAATTCTTCAGGATATCACGTGCCGAAATGTCGCCTGCCGCGAAGTTTAGAAATGCGTCGCCTAAATATTGAATTAAAATGCTCTTTGCACATCGCTCTGCCCTTTTTCCACTAATCATCTACTTCGTTAGGCATTATGTTATCGACTACTTGGAGCACCTCTAATTCAGCAAACAAAGCTCTGATTCTAAATTTCCATATAGAATATTTCTCGCCACAAAAAGGCTTAATATGTTGCTTATTTCTTTCCATTTTCTATGTATGTATGTATATATTATACACACACACACTACAAAAAAAAGCGAGGGGGAACGTTGTGAGTTGCTGCGGACACCGCAACTCTACAGTTATACCCGATACTAAGTCAGTATGGCTCTCCTCCGGCAGACGCCGCTAATATTAAACGACACGACAGAGAGTGCGTGCGAGAGAGACAGAAAATCAGTCTGAGCGTGACGTCGGGCGCTGCGTAGCCACTGCAAATTGATTTGTTCCTATTGGCTATAAAAATGATCTGATCTGATCCAGATTCAGCAATCTGATAGATATGGTCATTATCTATGATTCTGCGTTTTTAGTTTTCTCGAATGTGCAATATTGTGGATGCAACAGATTTTCGTCCTTTGTGTGGGCGGAAGGGGGTGAGGCTATTGATTGGGGCAGTTTGACCTCCGCTATTGCTTTGGCCCGCCACGCAAATCCGCACTCTACGTCTCGCACTCCCCTCTTAGCTTCCGCCGGCAACTGTGGATCACCTCTTAACTGAGACTCACTCTGGGGGCAGGCGGGGCCTGTCTTACTGTTGCTATTCACTTCACTGCACTTCTTCGAACCGTACCGGGTATTACTCTTACGTTTCGGCGGGGTTTCAACCTGCGCGCGCGATCACTTCTCCACGGAAAAAGAGACCCGCTTCGTTGCCGCAGCCTCCTTTTATAGCCCCTTGACGGGCCCCGGCTCGGCGTTGGTAGTTTTCCATCGCCGTCTCCTGGTTTCCACGGCCTTCGTAACGGGGTCTGGCCGGTGGCGTGATCCCATGCCCATATTTGGTCATGCGTCGGATCGCTGCCGGCCCGATCCCGCCGTCTCCTCTGCCTCTCGCGTTTCTCTTGCTCCGAGAGCGGGACACTTCTCCTCTCGGGGCCCTTGGCCTCTTCGCCGCATCCGGATATCCGTGGGTATCTGGGCTGACCTTCGCCTTATCCAGCCAGCCATCAGCCTTTATCCGACCGTCCCACCGCCTTTATCCGGCTATGCTTTGGTCGAATTCGGCCTGTGGGAACCACGGTTCCTCACAGCAGCTTGACTCAAATATATTTTGTCTTCAAACATTTCTACTCTGATACCGATAAAATGTTTTATCTCATTTAAGTCAGTCATTCTAACTCTTTCGATTAAATACTTTTTGAAATTATTCATTCTATCCATATCCCTTGTCGCTATTACTACATCATCAACATATAATAATACATATATGTTTTTCTTTATGTCACCTCTATCAAGAATATATATGCAACGATCCACGGGAGAGTTTACAAAATCGAATTCTTTCAATGCTTGCTCAAATACTTGAAACCAGCATCTAGCTGCTTGTTTGAGCCCATAAATGGCTTTGTTCAGTTTGCATACATGCCCAGCACCGCATGATACGCCCTGAGGAGGCCGCATATATATCTCCTCACTTAATGTACCATTGAGGAAAGCTGTTTTAACATCCATCTGATGGACTTTCAAATTAAACTGGACTGCCAATGATAGTACGAACCTAAAACTGGCAATTCTAGCAACGGGAGCAAATGTTTCTACATAGTCTACTTGGTACTTTTGAGTAAATCCTCTTGCAACCAGTCTAGCTTTGTATTTGATTGGGACTCCTAGTTCATTATATTTAATGGAAAATACCCATCTACTGTCTACAATATTTTTGTTTTCTGGCTTCTTTATAATTGTCCAGGTGTTATTAATTTCATGGGCATTTAACTATGTATTTATTGCCTCCTCCCAATCAGATTTATCATTCCTAAAATTTATTTCATCAAAAGAATTTGGAACTTCATCAAACATTATATGGGCATTTAATATAAATTTGTTAAAGCTTTTATCATGTTCTTTATAAGACACCTTCGGCTTAGACTTTAACCTCTCACTTTTTCTACTAATTATATTAGTATCCTTATTTTCTTCACGACAATTATCTGGCTGATCAGCTTTTTCACAATCCTTACTCTCATTCGGGATATATAATTCCTTACTATCATTCAGGAAATCAGTTTTTCTTTTCCTACTTTCATTCGGAAAATTCAGCTTTTCGCATTCCTTACTTTCATTCAGGATTTCACATTCCGTACTTTCATTCGGGAAATTAAACTGATCACATTCCTTACTCTCGTTCAGGATTCCACATTCCGTACTATCATTCGGGAGATAAAACTGATCACATTCCTTACTCTCATTCAGGATTCGACATTCCGTACTATCATTCGGGAAATTAAGCTGATCAGATTCCTTACTCTCATTCAGGAATTCTTGTTGACTTCTTTCCTTACTCTCTTTCGGGAAATCTGTTTCAAATTTTACTTCTCTAGAATAAGGCATATTAGTCTCGTCTACGACAACATCTCTTGCAACAATAACTTTTCCTTTAATGACATCCCACAATTTGAGTCCATTTTGTTCATACCCTATCAAGATAGCTTTGAATGATTTCTCATCAAATTTACCTTTTTTAATTTTGTTGTGCACATACACGGTTGAACCGAACACTCTTAAAAACTTTAAATTGGGCTTTCTATTGTGCCACAGCTCATATGGGGTCATTTTACAATCACCAAGTGCTTTGCTTGGAATTCTGTTGATTAGATATGTTGCAGTTAGCACAGCTTCACCCCAAAAACTTTTGTGTAATTTTGCACCATTTACCATAGCACGAGCTTTCTCTGTAATGGTTCTTATCATTCGCTCCGAAACACCATTCAACTGAGGTGTATGTGGCACTGTCAAATGATAACTTATTCCTTTATTAACGCAGAACTCACGCATTTCATTCGACAGGTATTCTCTACCGTTGTCAATGTACAAATTGACAATCTTGAAATTAAAATGAGCCTCGCTCTTTGCTACAAAATCTTTAAATACATTGAATACATCTGATTTATATTTTAACAAATAGGTTACACAATAATGTGTAAATTGATCTACGAAGATCACAAAATAATTTTTATCGTCTAGTGTAACTGGTTTAATGGGGCCACATACATCTGAATGTATTACAAACAAGGGTCGTTTTATATAACTTTTATCTTTAGATTGCTTAAATGGCAACCTAGCCTGTTTCCCATTTAAACATGACTCACAAACTTCATCTGATATTTTTAAATTAACAAGAAGATTACTGTCATTAAATAAATTATTATTCTTTATTTCAAGCAATTTTGCATTGCTTATATGCCCCAACCTCTCATGCCATAATCGATAATTATTTTTGTTCCTAGCATCTACACTGTATGCTTGGAATTTGACTACAGGTATATCCAGCATACCTGTATGTTTAACAACAATTACTCCATTTTTTGATATGGAGACACCACCACAGTCAAACTTAATTGACATCCCTGCCTGTTGCAGACGCTTGACAGACATGAGGTTTCCTGCTGCCTCCTTGCACTAGAGCACATCCTCCAGTGTGATATTGTGTCCATTGTGCAGCCGCACAATTCCACGCTTAGTGGCATATAAAAACTCGCCTTCTTTTGCCACAGCGATTTTAATTGGCTGCTCCAATTCGATGCAATCGGCGTACAGCGAGTCATCATTGATCAAATGATCCGTTGCACCAGAATCGAGTATAAAACCGAGTTCATTATTTATTTGATCACTCTTTGTCATTTTCCGCATCATAAATGCGAACCCGTGGCCCGATGCTGCAAGCTGAGCTTGTTTATTATGTTTATAATTTTCTTTATTTTGATTTAACTTTATAAACTGTTAACAGTTTTTTTTCATGTGCCCTTCTTTGCCACAGTGATGGCATTTAATGTTACTTCTAGCTTTTCCCTTAAATAATATCTTTTGTCGTGTGTTTCTAGATCCAAACGTTTTACGATTATTAAAATTGTTATTATTTCTTACAACTGCCTTCATGACTTTACTACTTGTATCAGTACTTTCATTTCTTAATTTGGTCTCGTAGTCGAACAATTTATTTTTTACAAACGCTAATGATAGAGTTTCATCTGACAAAGTTTCGATTGCCGTGATGACACCATTATAGGTTGAAGGTAGAGTCTGCAGCAAATGTGCCACTTTTTCCATCTCATCCATTTTAGCGCCCGCCCCTAACAACTCACTCACTGTTTCATCAAAAATAACAAAATGACTCGAAAGTGTCATTTCACTTGAGAGTTTGAGTGTTATTTAACGTTTACGTGCAGCTAATTGCGACTCAAGGCTTCTACGCTCATATATCGCGTCTAAATTCTTCAGGATATCACGTGCCGAAATGTCGCCTGCCGCGAAGTTTAGAAATGCGTCGCCTAAATATTGAATTAAAATGCTCTTCGCACATCGCTCTGCCCTTTTTCCACTAATCATCTACTTCGTTAGGCATTATGTTATCGACTACTTGGAGCACCGCTAATTCAGCAAACAAAGCTCTGATTCTAAATTTCCATATAGAATATTTCTCGCCACAAAAAGACTTAATATGTTGCTTATTTCTTTCCATTTTCTATGTATGTATGTATATATTATATTGTGAGTTGCTGCGGACACCGCAACTCTACAGTTATACCCGATACTAAGTCAGTATGGCTCTCCTCCGGCAGACGCCGCTAATATTAAACGACACGACAGAGAGTGCGTGCGAGAGAGACAGAAAATCAGTCTGAGCGTGACGTCGGGCGCTGCGTAGCCACTGCAAATTGATTTGTTTCTATTGGCTATAAAAATGATCTGATCTGATCCAGATTCAGCAATCTGATAGATATGGTCATTATCTATGATTCTGCGTTTTTAGTTTTCTCGAATGTGCAATATTGTGGATGCAACAGATTTTCGTCCTTTGTGTGGGCGGAATGGGGTGAGGCTATTGATTGGGGCAGTTTGACCTCCGCTATTGCTTTGGCCCGCCACGCAAATCCGCACTCTACGTCTCGCACTCCCCTCTTAGCTTCCGCCGGCAACTGTGGATCACCTCTTAACTGAGACTCACTCTGGGGCAGGCGGGGCCTGTCTTACTGTTGCTATTCACTTCACTGCACTTCTTCGAACCGTACCGGGTATTACTCTTACGTTTCGGCGGGGTTTCAACGTGCGCGCGCGATCACTTCTCCACGGAAAATGAGACCCGCTTCGTTGCCGCAGCCTCCTTTTATAGCCCCTTGACGGGCCCCGGCTCGGCGTTGGTAGTTTTCCATCGCCGCCTCCTGGTTTCCACGGCCTTCGTAACGGGGTCTGGCCGGTGGCGTGATCCCATGCCCATATTTGGTCATGCGTCGGATCGCTGCCGGCCCGATCCCGCCGTCTCCTCTGCCTCTCGCGTTTCTCTTGCTCCGAGAGCGGGACACTTCTCCTCTCGGGGCCCTTGGCCTCTTCGCCGCATCCGGATATCCGTGGGTATCTGGGCTGACCTTCGCCTTATCCAGCCAGCCATCAGCCTTTATCCGACCGTCCCACCGCCTTTATCCGGCTATGCTTTGGTCGAATTCGGCCTGTGGGAACCACGGTTCCTCACAGCAGCTTGACTCAAATATATTTTGTCTTCAAACATTTCTACTCTGATACCGATAAAATGTTTTATCTCATTTAAGTCAGTCATTCTAAATCTTTCGCTTAAATACTTTTTGAAATTATTCATTCTATCCATATCCCTTGTCGCTATTACTACATCATCAACATATAATAATACATATATGTTTTTCTTTATGTCACCTCTATCAAGAATATATATGCAACGATCCACGGGAGAGTTTACAAAATCGAATTCTTTCAATGCTTGCTCAAATACTTGAAACCAGCATCTAGCTGCTTGTTTGAGCCCATAAATGGCTTTGTTCAGTTTGCATACATGCCCAGCACCGCATGATACGCCCTGAGGAGGCCGCATATATATCTCCTCACTTAATGTACCATTGAGGAAAGCTGTTTTAACATCCATCTGATGGACTTTCAAATTAAACTGGACTGCCAATGATAGTACGAACCTAAAACTGGCAATTCTAGCAACGGGAGCAAATGTTTCTACATAGTCTACTTGGTACTTTTGAGTAAATCCTCTTGCAACCAGTCTAGCTTTGTATTTGATTGGGACTCCTAGTTCATTATATTTAATGGAAAATACCCATCTACTGTCTACAATATTTTTGTTTTCTGGCTTCTTTATAATTGTCCAGGTGTTATTAATTTCATGGGCATTTAACTATGTATTTATTGCCTCCTCCCAATCAGATTTATCATTCCTAAAATTTATTTCATCAAAAGAATTTGGAACTTCATCAAACATTATATGGGCATTTAATATAAATTTGTTAAAGCTTTTATCATGTTCTTTATAAGACACCTTCGGCTTAGACTTTAACCTCTCACTTTTTCTACTAATTATATTAGTATCCTTATTTTCTTCACGACAATTATCTGGCTGATCAGCTTTTTCACAATCCTTACTCTCATTCGGGATATATAATTCCTTACTATCATTCAGGAAATCAGTTTTTCTTTTCCTACTTTCATTCGGAAAATTCAGCTTTTCGCATTCCTTACTTTCATTCAGGATTTCACATTCCGTACTTTCATTCGGGAAATTAAACTGATCACATTCCTTACTCTCGTTCAGGATTCCACATTCCGTACTATCATTCGGGAGATAAAACTGATCACATTCCTTACTCTCATTCAGGATTCGACATTTCGTACTATCATTCGGGAAATTAAGCTGATCAGATTCCTTACTCTCATTCAGGAATTCTTGTTGACTTCTTTCCTTACTCTCTTTCGGGAAATCTGTTTCAAATTTTACTTCTCTAGAATAAGGCATATTAGTCTCGTCTACGACAACATCTCTTGCAACAATAACTTTTCCTTTAATGACATCCCACAATTTGAGTCCATTTTGTTCATACCCTATCAAGATAGCTTTGAATGATTTCTCATCAAATTTACCTTTTTTAATTTTGTTGTGCACATACACGGTTGAACCGAACACTCTTAAAAACTTTAAATTGGGCTTTCTATTGTGCCACAGCTCATATGGGGTCATTTTACAATCACCAAGTGCTTTGCTTGGAATTCTGTTGATTAGATATGTTGCAGTTAGCACAGCTTCACCCCAAAAACTTTTGTGTAATTTTGCACCATTTACCATAGCACGAGCTTTCTCTGTAATGGTTCTTATCATTCGCTCCGAAACACCATTCAACTGAGGTGTATGTGGCACTGTCAAATGATAACTTATTCCTTTATTAACGCAGAACTCACGCATTTCATTCGACAGGTATTCTCTACCGTTGTCAATGTACAAATTGACAATCTTGAAATTAAAATGAGCCTCGCTCTTTGCTACAAAATCTTTAAATACATTGAATACATCTGATTTATATTTTAACAAATAGGTTACACAATAATGTGTAAATTGATCTACGAAGATCACAAAATAATTTTTATCGTCTAGTGTAACTGGTTTAATGGGGCCACATACATCTGAATGTATTACAAACAAGGGTCGTTTTATATAACTTTTATCTTTAGATTGCTTAAATGGCAACCTAGCCTGTTTCCCATTTAAACATGACTCACAAACTTCATCTGATATTTTTAAATTAACAAGAAGATTACTGTCATTAAATAAATTATTATTCTTTATTTCAAGCAATTTTGCATTGCTTATATGCCCCAACCTCTCATGCCATAATCGATAATTATTTTTGTTCCTAGCATCTACACTGTATGCTTGGAATTTGACTACAGGTATATCCAACATACCTGTATGTTTAACAACAATTACTCCATTTTTTGATATGGAGACACCACCACAGTCAAACTTAATTGACATCCCTGCCTGTTGCAGACGCTTGACAGACATGAGGTTTCCTGCTGCCTCCTTGCAGTAGAGCACATCCTCCAGTGTGATATTGAGTCCATTGTGCAGCCGCACAATTCCACGCTTAGTGGCATATAAAAACTCGCCTTCTTTTGCCACAGCGATTTTAATTGGCTGCTCCAATTCGATGCAATCGGCGTACAGCGAGTCATCATTGATCAAATGATCCGTTGCACCAGAATCGAGTATAAAACCGAGTTCATTATTTATTTGATCACTCTTTGTCATTTTCCGCATCATAAATGCGAACCCGTGGCCCGATGCTGCAAGCTGAGCTTGTTTATTATGTTTATAATTTTCTTTATTTTGATTTAACCTTATAAACTGGTAACAGTCTTTTTTCATGTGCCCTTCTTTGCCACAGTGATGGCATTTAATGTTACTTCTAGCTTTTCCCTTAAATAATATCTTTTGTCGTGTGTTTCTAGATCCAAACGTTTTACGATTATTAAAATTGTTATTATTTCTTACAACTGCCTTCATGACTTTACTACTTGTATCAGTACTTTCATTTCTTAATTTGGTCTCGTAGTCGAACAATTTATTTTTTACAAACGCTAATGATAGAGTTTCATCTGACAAAGTTTCGATTGCCGTGATGACACCATTATAGGTTGAAGGTAGAGTCTGCAGCAAATGTGCCACTTTTTCCATCTCATCCATTTTATCGCCCGCCCCTAACAACTCACTCACTGTTTCATCAAAAATAACAAAATGACTCGAAAGTGTCATTTCACTTGAGAGTTTGAGTGTTATTAAACGTTTACGTGCAGCTAATTGCGACTCAAGGCTTCTACGCTCATATATCGCGTCTAAATTCTTCAGTTTAGAAAGTTTAGAAGTTTAGAAATGCGTCGCCTAAATATTGAATTAAAATGCTCTTCGCACATCGCTCTGCCCTTTTTCCACTAATCATCTACTTCGTTAGGCATTATGTTATCGACTACTTGGAGCACCTCTAATTCAGCAAACAAAGCTCTGATTCTAAATTTCCATATAGAATATTTCTCGCCACAAAAAGGCTTAATATGTTGCTTATTTCTTTCCATTTTCTATGTATGTATGTATATATTATACACACACACACTACAAAAAAAAGCGAGGGGGAACGTTGTGAGTTGCTGCGGACACCGCAACTCTACAGTTATACCCGATACTAAGTCAGTATGGCTCTCCTCCGGCAGACGCCGCTAATATTAAACGACACGACAGAGAGTGCGTGCGAGAGAGACAGAAAATCAGTCTGAGCGTGACGTCGGGCGCTGCGTAGCCACTGCAAATTGATTTGTTCCTATTGGCTATAAAATCTGATCTGATCTGATCCAGATTCAGCAATCTGATAGATATGGTCATTATCTATGATTCTGCGTTTTTAGTTTTCTCGAATGTGCAATATTGTGGATGCAACAGATTTTCGTCCTTTGTGTGGGCGGAAGGGGGTGAGGCGAAATTTTGAGATACACGTTTTATAGTTAGATCTAACAGGAGTGCGGATACCAAATTTGGTTACTCTAGCCTTAATAGTCTCTGAGATTTTTGAATATCCCCAGATTTTCGTCCTTTGCGGGGGCGGAAGGGGGTGTGGCGAAATTTTGAAGCAAACTCGTCTCGGTCCGATATATTAGGAGTGTGGATGCCAAATTTGGTTGCTCTAGCTTTTGTAGTCTCTGAGATCTAGGCGCTAATGTTTTACTTTAAGCAAAGCCGCCTATGCTACGTGTGTGTTAGAGAGAGACAGGGCGAGAAAAAATGAAATTGTTTTCTTGATGCTGGCTATAATAATAATACGATCCAATTCAGATTCCGCAGTCTTAAAGATATAGTCATCCTCTACAATTCTACGTTTTTGGTTTTCTCATATCTTAAAAATTGTGGTTGCCTCAGATTTTCGTCCTTTGTGGGGGCGGAAGTGGGCGGGGCGAAGTTTTGAAATATTTTTGTAGCAGTGACATATCACAGAAGTCTGGGTCCAAAACTCCGCTGCTCTAGCTCTTATAGTCTTTGAGCACTAGGCGCTGAAGGGGACGGACAGACGGACGGACGGACGGACGGACAGACGGACAGACGGACAGACAGGCATGGCTCAATCGACTCGGCTATTGATGCTGATCAAGAATATATATACTTTATGGGGTCGGAAACGATTCCTTCTGGACGTTAAATACATCCACTTTTACCACAAATCTAATATACCCCAATACTCATTTTGAGTATCGGGTATAAAAACTACACAAGAACGCACGCGGAACTAATTTCACAACTATTTGTTATTAATTTAATTTATTTAAATTGGCGTGGACTGGGCCCTTAACCTATTGGATAACTAGCTATGACAATTAATAAACGAATGACAGTACCAAGTTATATTTTTCTTTAAAGATTATTTATGTATTTCTTGATTACTTTTTCACTGCAACACCGGTACCACGTACATTCGATTCGAGATCAGAAAGGAAAGAGGAAGTGGACACTTCAAGTGTGACCAGACTAACTTTACATAATAATACTTAATATATCGATAGTATTATTTAATAGTAATTAATGTTATTATTTGAATGTGGGAATAGGCGTATTCCAACAAGTACGAAGGACTAGGACATATGAAGATTGTGCCAGCATCAAAAGTTCCCAAAAGGCACTACTTCATTCCACATCATTGTGTACTCAAACCTGAGAGCACCACCACAAAGCTTCGGGTAGTATTCGATGTCTCATGCAAATCAACAAGCGGGAAATCTTTGAACGACATTCTGCAGGCTGGACCCACCGTTCAGATGGAACTTATGTCCATTCTGCTACGATTTCGAATTCATAAGTACGTATTCACAGCGGACATAGAAAAGATGTACCGGCAAGTGTGGATGAATCCGGAGGATCAATTCCTTCAGATGATAGTCTGGAGAAACAATCCATCTGAAGAGATCAGGTACTATCGCCTGAAAACAGTAACATATGGGACAACAGCTGCTCCGTTCCTAGCAACGAAATGTCTGGATCATTTGGCAATACAATACAAAGACAGACTACCAGTAGGATCAACAGCATTAAAAACAGATTTCTATGTTGACGACTGTCTAACTGGAGCAAACACGATTCCAGAGGCAATTCATGTTCGACAAGAACTAAATAAGATATTGCTACCGTCCCGATTCAAATTGCGCAAGTGGTGCTCCAACAATGAGCAACTTCTCCAAGGAATCCCCAAAGAGGATATTGTAACCGATGTAAAATTAGGAGAGACACTAGAGCACTACAGCGTGAAAACTCTGGGTCTCATCTGGATGCCGAAGAAGGTTACATTGTGTGGACGAACACAGAAAAGTCAGGCTACACGCATCACCAAACGGGGGGTATGTTCCGAACTGGCCCAAATCTTTGACCCACTAGGACTCTTTGCACCGGTGGTAGTAAAGGCAAAAATCTTCATGCAACAACTTTGGGAGCTCAAACTAGATTGGGATGACGAATTACCATTACAACACCAAATCGAATGGAAAGAATACCGGGACGACTTAAAAACATTGAACAAAATGCAAATTCCCCGGCATATGTACGATGGTAAAATTCCAGTTACCCAAGAACTCCATACGTTTGTAGATGCATCAGAACGAGCATATGGCGCAGCAGTATATGTACGCGCTACATACAAAAACAACCAAGTGTCAGTAAGACTGCTCTGTTCGAAATCACGTGTGGCGCCGACAGCCAAACAATCGCTACCACGGTTAGAACTTTGTGCTGCAGTCCTCGGTGCCGAGCTCACAAACCGAGTCCGACAGGATCTGCACATGGACATTAACACGGTTTCAGGATGGTTTTGGAGTGATTCCACCGTTGTGTTATCCTGGATAAACGCATCGTCATCAACACACCATACTTTGTGGCAAATCGAATAGCCAAAATCCAGGCATTAACAAACCAGTCACAATGGCGTCACGTGTCATCGGCCAACAACGCAGCCGATGTCCTGTCGAGAGGAATCGCAGCAAGCAGACTGGCAGATCACAATCTGTGGTTATATGGACCATTATTCTTGCACGGATCTCGAGACAACTGGACGAAGGCACCCAACATAGAACCCAGCAATCTTGAGAGAAAAGCTAAACATGTAAGCTTGCCAATCACACCTAGCGCACTTGGGGATGAATTATATACTTGCAGACATAGCAACTCGTTTCACAAACTGCAACGCATTGTGGCATATATGTTACGCTTCTGCTACAAAACCAACAGAGCGAACACCACGACGCTCTGCGCAGAAGAACTGACTCACGCCCGCACTATAATCCTGCGAACCATACAACAAGTCCGGCTTACAGCAGAGTTAAAACAGTTCCAACGCTTTAAGACTGTGGATAGAAAGAGCTCGATCATATCGTTATCTCCCTTCCTAGGAGACGATGAGCTCATCCGAGTTGGTGGTAGACTTGAAGAAGCTCTACTTCCATAGAACGCAAAACACCCAGTTTTGCTGCCTTACAATGAGCCAATCATCAAAATGATTTTGCGAGAGCTACATGAGGAGAACATGCATTGTGGTGCTCAAGCATTAAGGGCAATCGCAAGACAACAATATTGGATTATCAATGACAAGACAATGGCTAGAAACATCATCCACAGCTGTGTTAGATGCACCAAGGCTAGACCAAAGCTGATGCACCAGATCATGGGCAATCTCCCAGCACAACGAGTCACACAAGCACGCCCGTTTCTTAATGCAGTCGTCGACTACTGTGGACCAATCTCGATCCACCATAAGATCCAAGGCAAAAGACCAGATAAGGCGTACATCGCCGTGTTCTGCTGCTTTTCCACAAAGGCAGTACACCTGGAGCTGGTAAGCGACCTGACCACAGAAGCATTCTTGGCCGCCCTGCGTCGATTCTGAAGCAGACGTGGGAGGTGCCTAACTATTCATTGCGACAATGCAACGAACTTTGTGGGTGCAAACAACCAGCTTAAAGAATTAGAAGACTCTATATTCAGCTCAAAGGCAAGTGCTCTGATCACGAATCATTGCAACAAAACGCAAGTGGATTTTAAATTCATTCCTCCCAGGGCTCCATCGTTTGGCGGCCTCTGGGAAGCGGCTGTAAAATCAGCAAAAAAGCTGTTGATAACAACCACCAACACAGCCTCATTGACATTTGAAGAACTAAACACAGTGATAATCGAAATTGAAGCAATTCTCAATTCTCGACCCATCACTCCAATGTCAAATGATCCCACTGATACAACAGCGCTCAGCCCAGGACACTTCTTGATTGGTGAACCATTGACAACGCCTCCTGACGTCAATACTGATCATCAAGGAAGAACATTGGTCAAGCGCTGGGAATTGGTATCGCGCCTAAAGCATTCATTCTGGAAACAATGGTCTACAGAATACCTCCAAGAATTGCAAGCTCGGCATAAATGGAAGACCGCTTCACCAAACGTACCTGAAGGATTATTAGTTTTGGTTAAGGAAGACAACCTTCCTGTAATGAAGTGGCCAATGGGTCGAATCATTAAGACATATCCTCGTACGAGTGGTTGACGTTAAGACAGCATCTGGCGTATACAAGCGCCCGATCACTCGTCTAGCGCCGCTCTTTCCAGAAGATGTGGCAATCAAACGTTCCCACAACGTGATCAGTGACACCACGGAGATTGATGAGCCACCCACACAGCGAACAACAAAATTGTCACCTACATTAACATCAACATTAGTGGTGCTGTTGATCATGCTTCCATTAGCATTGTCACAGTCAATAAATGTGACACAATTCGCAAACAGGCCTGGAATATGCTATGAGAAACTTGGAACATCAAGAATAGCAACGTCTGAGTGGACCATGATCGTATACTATGACTTGGACCCATATTGGAAGGATATGCAACTAATGCCTGCTGGAATTTCAGAGTTACGATACATGTGCCCTGAATTAAAAAATGTTCCGGCATGTAACTCCATAGTTCAACACTTTCAACATGTGCATAACGAGCTACAAGCAGGAAGCGTTTTAATGAAAACCTCTCGAAAACGCAGATCGCCGCTGGACATCATAGGAAATGTAGCAAGCAGTCTTTTTGGTGTTCTCGACGCAAAATACGCAGAAGAGATGACTCAAGTAATTGAGAAAGTGAAAACCAATGAAGACTTTCTACTACATCTGCTCCAAAACCAAACATCAATTGTCGACGCGACGCAACTAATAGACCAACTAGACCAGATACGGGATCATTTGCCACAAGATCAAATGCTGCCGGTCACAACGAAGGAGGTTATGCAACTATACAGAATCATGCGAGCCGAAGGAACCCCGACTGCAAAACACGTCATCTTCAAGCTGACGCTACCGCTAGTTTCAACAGCTCAGCTCGAAGTTTTCAGCATCATCCCAATTCCGTTTTGGGAATCAACAAGCTGGAGTCTATTTGACCTCAGAACCACCATAATAACGGTGAACATCCATCGAGACCAGTTCATGGGCACTACCCAAGAGGAATTCCGACGTTGTCTTAAAGTACACAACGAGGAGTTCATCTGCTTTGACCATCAGACGATCTTCAATGTGGACAATTGCTGTGAGTTTCAACTGTTTAACAATAAAACAGAAACACTGTGTCAGGTAACACACACAAAGGCTGATACGGTGTGGCTAAAAACTCAGCATCCAAATAAATGGATCTTCGCAACGCATTCTATAACTAAACTTCAAGCAGTATGCAACGGAGTTCCGTCAACCATAACACTGGAAGGAACTGGTCTACTCTCCATGTCCCCTGGTTGCACTGCTCGCAATACTGAAGTAAGCATCAGCACCTTCAGCACCACAATCAGCGAAGTAAAATCGACTTACACTCGGTTTGGTGACGTGAGCCCACCGGAGACATCACCCTCGCCACCAATGTGGCAACTGAAGAACCAGACATCAGACTTTCTTCAAGAACTTGATGATCTACGCCAGCAACTATCAACCATCAATCATCACGAGCTGCCACACCTTCTCACCACCGTGCAGCACCATCAACTCGCTGCTTACGCAACCCTAGCAGTATTAATTTTATTGATCATTGCCTTCATTTTCCGAGAGAAGTATCAACTATGGAAACCAAGGCCATCAAATCCCGATCCAGCCATGTCATCACCCCCTATACCCCTGCACGCCGGTTTGCCGTCGACTTGAGCGATGGTTGAACACCAGTTCAACGGCTGGGAGAATGTTCAGCCACAGACATGTATTTAATGAATATTAGGAATATACAGTTCAATCTCATACACAAATACTCATAAATAAAATTGTCCATGTCATTTCATGTAACTGAATATGACGACACGAAAAATACATTAGCAACTAAGAATAGACAATAGCACTTGTAAACTCGAACCCACCAAAAGGGATCAAGCAATAAACTATCTACTTTATTGCCGCCAAGTACCTAAGTAAATGCACTGAAATATAACCCCCGCACAGAGTAAGTGTACCCAATCTAAAAATACACTCACAAGGAGCATGTGCGTTCCTTCCCATAGAATAAGAGTACCACTGCTAGCTATATAAGGAGATGCATTTGTTCAATAAAAATCAGTATCAGAAACAGTACCATAGCTGCCTGTCACTCATCTTCCATCGCAATCATCAGACGCTGTCGCCGTTTCTTCAGATCCTCACTTTCGCACCGTAGGATACCCACTCCGCAGTCCAACTGGTTCAAGTTCTAGTTGCGACGACCAAACTGTAGACGGTTTATGTACCGTATGCAACCCAGCTTCCTACACACACACACACACACACATTAACACTCTCTATTATTTTTTATTTAAAAATGTAATTAACGGCCATATCTAACCGCCAAATAGTTTCTGTATGTAAATTCTAAATAGATCGCGGTGCAGCGAAGGTATTTGTGGTATTGCTTAAACAAGTAAGACGGTGGTTGGGAGGGCCTTGCCCCTTGGTAATATATATAACGAGGGGGAACGTTGTGAGTTGCAGCGGACACTGCAACTCTACAGTTATACCCGATACTAAGTCAGTATGGCTCTCCTCCGGCAGACGCCGCTAATATTGAACGACACGACAAAGAGTGCGTGCGAGAGAGACAGAAAATCAGTCTGAGCGTGACGTCGGGCGCTGCGTAGCCACTGCAATTTGATTTGTTCCTATTGGCTATAAAAATGATCTGATCTGATCCAGATTCAGCAATCTAATAGATATGGTCATTATCTATCATTCTGCGTTTTTAGTTTTCTCGAATCTGCAATATGGTGGATGCAACAGATTTTCGTCCTTTGTGTGGGCGGAAGGGGGTGGGGCGAAATTTTGAGATATTTTTGTAGCAGTGACATATCACAGAAGTCTGGATCCAAAACATCGTTGCTCTAGCTCTTATAGTCTTTGAGCACTAGGCGCTAATAGGGACGGACAGACGGACGGACGGACAGACGGACAGACAGACATGGCTCAATCGACTCGGCTATTGATGCTGATCAAGAATATATATACTTTATGGGGTCGGAAACGATTCTTTCTGGACGTTACACACATCCACTTTTACCACAAATCTAATATACCCCAATACTCATTTTGAGTATCGGGTATAACGAGGGGGAACGTTGTGAGTTGCTGCGGACACCGCAACTCTACAGTTATACCCGATACTTAGTCAGTATGGCTCTCCTCCGGCAGCCGCCGCTAATATTGAACGACACGACAAAGAATGCGTGCGAGAGAGACAGAAAATCAGTCTGAGCGTGACGTCGGGCGCTGCGTAGCCACTGCAAATTGATTTCTTGCTTTTGGCTACAAAAATGATCCGATCTGATCCAGATTCAGCAATCTGATAGATATGGTCATTATCTATGATTCTGCGTTTTTAGTTTTCTCGAGTCTGCAATATTGTGGATGCAACAGATTTTCGTCCTTTGTGTGGGCGGAAGGGGGTGGGGCGAAATTTTGAGATATTTTTGTAGCAGGGACATATCACAGAAGTCTGGATTCAAAACATCGTTGCTCTAGCTCTTATAGTCTTTGAGCACTAGGCGCTAATAGGGACGGACAGACGGACAGACAGACATGGCTCAATCGACTCGGCTATTGATGCTGATCAAGAATATATGTACTTTATGGGGTCGGAAACGATTCTGTCTGGACGTTACACACATCCACTTTTACCACAAATCTAATATACCCCAATACTCATTTTGAGTATCGGGTATAAAAACGAGGGGGAACGTTGTGAGTTGCTGCGGACACCGCAACTCTACGGTTATACCCGATACTAAGTCAGTATGGCTTTCCTCCGGCAGAATCCGCTAATATTAACCGACACGACAAAGAGTGCGTGCGAGAGAGACAGAAAATCAGTCTGAGCGTGAAGTCGGGCGCTGCGTAGCCACTGCAATTTGATTTGTTCCTATTGGGTATAAAAATGATCTGATCTGATCCAGATTCAGCAATCTAATGGATGTGGTCATTATCTATGATTCTGCGTTTTTAGTTTTCTTGAATCTGCAATATTGTGGATGCAACAGATTTTCGTCCTTTGTGTGGGCGGAAGGGGGTGGGGCGAAATTTTGAGATATTTTTGTAGCAGTGACATATCACAGAAGTCTGGATCTAAAACATCGTTGCTCTAGCTCTTATAGTCTTTGAGCACTAGGCGCTAATAGGGACGGACAGACGGACAGACGGACGGACGGACAGACGGACAGACGGACAGACAGACATGGCTCAATCGACTCGGCTATTGATGCTGATCAAGAATATATATACTTTATGGGGTCGGAAACGATTCTTTCTGGACGTTACACACATCCACTTTTCTACAAATCTAATATACCCCAATACTCATTTTGAGTATCGGGTATAACGAGGGGGAACGTTGTGAGTTGCTGCGGACACCGCAACTCTACAGTTATACCCGATACTTAGTCAGAATGGCTCTCCTCCGGCAGCCGCCGCTAATATTGAACGACACGACAAAGAATGCGTGCGAGAGAGACAGAAAATCAGTCTGAGCGTGACGTCGGGCGCTGCGTAGCCACTGCAATTTGATTTGTTCCTATTGGCTATAAAAATGATCTGATCTGATCCAGATTCAGCAATCTAATAGATATGGTCATTATCTAAGATTCTGCGTTTTTAGTTTTCTCGAATCTGCAATATTGTGGATGCAACAGATTTTCGTCCTTTGTGTGGGCGGAAGGGGGTGCGGCGAAATTTTGAGATATTTTTGTAGCAGTGACATATCACAGAAGTCTGGATCCAAAACATCGTTGCTCTAGCTCTTATAGTCTTTGAGCACTAGGCGCTAATAGGGACGGACAGACGGACAGACGGACAGACGGACGGACGGACAGACGGACAGACGGACAGACAGACATGGCTCAATCGACTCGGCTATTGATGCTGATCAAGAATATATATACTTTATGGGGTCGGAAACGATTCCTTCTGGACGTTACACACATCCACTTTTACCACAAATCTAATATACCCCAATACTCATTTTGAGTATCGGGTATAAAAACGAGGGGGAACGTTGTGAGTTGCTGCGGACACCGCAACTCTACAGTTATACCCGATACTTAGTCAGAATGGCTCTCCTCCGGCAGCCGCCGCTAATATTGAACGACACGACAAAGAATGCGTGCGAGAGAGACAGAAAATCAGTCTGAGCGTGACGTCGGGCGCTGCGTAGCCACTGCAATTTGATTTGTTCCTATTGGCTATAAAAATGATCTGATCTGATCCAGATTCAGCAATCTAATAGATATGGTCATTATCTATGATTCTGCGTTTTTAGTTTTCTCGAATCTGCAATATTGTGGATGCAACAGATTTTCGTCCTTTGTGTGGGCGGAAGGGGTGAGGCGAAATTTTGAGATATTTTTGTAGCAGTGACATATCACAGAAGTCTGGATCCAAAACATCGTTGCTCTAGCTCTTATAGTCTTTGAGCACTAGGCGCTAATAGGGACGGACAGACGGACAGACGGACGGACGGACAGACGGACAGACGGACAGACAGACATGGCTCAATCGACTCGGCTATTGATGCTGATCAAGAATATATATACTTTATGGGGTCGGAAACGATTCTTTCTGGACGTTACACACATCCACTTTTACCACAAATCTAATATACCCCAATACTCATCTTGAGTATCGGGTATAACGAGGGGGAACGTTGTGAGTTGCTGCGGACACCGCAACTCTACAGTTATACCCGATACTTAGTCAGAATGGCTCTCCTCCGGCAGCCGCCGCTAATATTGAACGACACGACAAAGAATGCGTGCGAGAGAGACAGAAAATCAGTCTGAGCGTGACGTCGGGCGCTGCGTAGCCACTGCAATTTGATTTGTTCCTATTGGCTATAAAAATGATCTGATCTGATCCAGATTCAGCAATCTAATGGATGTGGTCATTATCTATGATTCTGCGTTTTTAGTTTTCTTGAATCTGCAATATTGTGGATGCAACAGATTTTCGTCCTTTGTGTGGGCGGAAGGGGGTGGGGCGAAATTTTGAGATATTTTTGTAGCAGTGACATATCACAGAAGTCTGGATCTAAAACATCGTTGCTCTAGCTCTTATAGTCTTTGAGCACTAGGCGCTAATAGGGACGGACAGACGGACAGACAGACATGGCTCAATCGACTCGGCTATTGATGCTGATCAAGAATATATATACTTTATGGGGTCGGAAACGATTCTTTCTGGACGTTACACACATCCACTTTAACCACAAATCTAAAATACCCCAATACTCATTTTGAGTATCGGGTATAACGAGGGGGAACGTTGTGAGTTGCTGCGGACACCGCAGCTCTACAGTTATACCCGATACTTAGTCAGTAGGGCTCTCCTCCGGCAGCCGCCGCTAATATAAACCCACACGACAAAGAATGCGTGCGAGAGAGACAGAAAATCAGTCTGAGCGTGACGTCGGGCGCTGCGTAGCCACTGCAATTTGATTTGTTCCTATTGGGTATAAAAATGATCTGATCTGATCCAGATTCAGCAATCTAATAGATGTGGTTATTATCTATGATTCTGCGTTTTTAGTTTTCTCGAATCTGCAATATTGTGGATGCAACAGATTTTCGTCCTTTGTGTGGGCGGAAGGGGGTGGGGCGAAATTTTGAGATATTTTTGTAGCAGTGACATATCACAGAAGTCTGGATCCAAAACATCGTTGCTCTAGCTCTTATAGTCTTTGAGCACTAGGCGCTAATAGGGACGGACAGACGGACAGACGGACGGACGGACAGACGGACAGACAGACATGGCTCAATCGACTCGGCTATTGATGCTGATCAAGAATATATATACTTTATGGGGTCGGAAACGATTCTTTCTGGACGTTACACACATCCACTTTTACCACAAATCTAATATACCCCAATACTCATTTTGAGTATCGGGTATAACGAGGGGAAACGTTGTGAGTTGCTGCGGACACCGCAACTCTACAGTTATACCCGATACTTAGTCAGAATGGCTCTCCTCCGGCAGCCGCCGCTAATATTGAACGACACGACAAAGAATGCGTGCGAGAGAGACAGAAAATCAGTCTGAGCGTGACGTCGGGCGCTGCGTAGCCACTGCAATTTGATTTGTTCCTATTGGGTATAAAAATGATCTGATCTGATCCAGATTCAGCAATCTAATAGATGTGGTTATTATCTATGATTCTGCGTTTTTAGTTTTCTCGAATCTGCAATATTGTGGATGCAACAGATTTTCGTCCTTTGTGTGGGCGGAAGGGGGTGGGGCGAAATTTTGAGATATTTTTGTAGCAGTGACATATCACAGAAGTCTGGATCCAAAACATCGTTGCTCTAGCTCTTATAGTCTTTGAGCACTAGGCGCTAATAGGGACGGACAGACGGACAGACGGACAGACGGACGGACGGACAGACGGACAGACAGACATGGCTCAATCGACTCGGCTATTGATGCTGATCAAGAATATATATACTTTATGGGGTCGGAAACGATTCTTTCTGGACGTTACACACATCCACTTTTACCACAAATCTAATATACCCAATACTCATTTTGAGTATCGGGTATAACGAGGGGAACGTTGTGAGTTGCTGCTGACACCGCAACTCTACAGTTATACCCGATACTTAGTCAGAATGGCTCTCCTCCGGCAGCCGCCGCTAATATTGAACGACACGACAAAGAATGCGTGCGAGAGAGACAGAAAATCAGTCTGAGCGTGACGTCGGGCGCTGCGTAGCCACTGCAATTTGATTTGTTCCTATTGGCTATAAAAATGATCTGATCTGATCCAGATTCAGCAATCTAATAGATATGGTCATTATCTATGATTCTGCGTTTTTAGTTTTCTCGAATCTGCAATATTGTGGATGCAACAGATTTTCGTCCTTTGTGTGGGCGGAAGGGGGTGAGGCGAAATTTTGAGATATTTTTGTAGCAGTGACATATCACAGAAGTCTGGATCCAAAACATCGTTGCTCTAGCTCTTATAGTCTTTGAGCACTAGGCGCTAATAGGGAAGGACAGACGGACGGACGGACAGACGGACAGACGGACAGACAGACATGGCTCAATCGACTCGGCTATTGATGCTGATCAAGAATATATATACTTTATGGGGTCGGAAACGATTCTTTCTGGACGTTACACACATCCACTTTTACCACAAATCTAATATACCCCAATACTCATTTTGAATATATATACTTTATGGGGTCGGAAACGATTCTTTCTGGACGTTACACACATCCACTTTTACCACAAATCTAATATACCCCAATACTCATTTTGAGTATCGGGTATAACGAGGGGGAACGTTGTGAGTTGCTGCGGACACCGCAACTCTACAGTTATACCCGATACTTAGTCAGAATGGCTCTCCTCCGGCAGCCGCCGCTAATATTGAACGACACGACAAAGAATGCGTGCGAGAGAGACAGAAAATCAGTCTGAGCGTGACGTCGGGCGCTGCGTAGCCACTGCAATTTGATTTGTTCCTATTGGCTATAAAAATGATCTGATCTGATCCAGATTCAGCAATCTAATAGATGTGGTCATTATCTATGATTCTGCGTTTTTAGTTTTCTCGAATCTGCAATATTGTGGATGCAACAGATTTTCGTCCTTTGTGTGGGCGGAAGGGGGTGGGGCGAAATTTTGAGATATTTTTGTAGCAGTGACATATCACAGAAGTCTGGATCCAAAACATCGTTGCTCTAGCTCTTATAGCCTTTGAGCACTAGGCGCTAATAGGGACGGACAGACGGACAGACGGACGGACGGACAGACGGACAGACAGACTTGGCTCAATCGACTCGGCTATTGATGCTGATCAAGAATATATATACTTTATGGGGTCGGAAACGATTCTTTCTGGACGTTACACACATCCACTTTTACCACAAATCTAATATACCCCAATACTCATTTTGAGTATCGGGTATAACGAGGGGGAACGTTGTGAGTTGCTGCGGACACCGCAACTCTACAGTTATACCCGATACTTAGTCAGAATGGCTCTCCTCCGGCAGCCGCCGCTAATATTGAACGACACGACAAAGAATGCGTGCGAGAGAGACAGAAAATCAGTCTGAGCGTGACGTCGGGCGCTGCGTAGCCACTGCAATTTGATTTGTTCCTATTGGCTATAAAAATGATCTGATCTGATCCAGATTCAGCAATCTAATAGATGTGGTTATTATCTATGATTCTGCGTTTTTAGTTTTCTCGAATCTGCAATATTGTGGATGCAACAGATTTTCGTCCTTTGTGTGGGCGGAAGGGGGTGGGGCGAAATTTTGAGATATTTTTGTAGCAGTGACATATCACAGAAGTCTGGATCCAAAACATCGTTGCTCTAGCTCTTATAGCCTTTGAGCACTAGGCGCTAATAGGGACGGACAGACGGACAGACGGACGGACGGACAGACGGACAGACAGACATGGCTCAATCGACTCGGCTATTGATGCTGATCAAGAATATATATACTTTATGGGGTCGGAAACGATTCTTTCTGGACGTTACACACATCCACTTTTACCACAAATCTAATATACCCCAATACTCATTTTGAGTATCGGGTATAACGAGGGGGAACGTTGTGAGTTGCTGCGGACACCGCAACTCTACAGTTATACCCGATACTTAGTCAGTATGGCTCTCCTCCGGCAGCCGCCGCTAATATTGAACGACACGACAAAGAATGCGTGCGAGAGAGACAGAAAATCAGTCTGAGCGTGACGTCGGGCGCTGCGTAGCCACTGCAATTTGATTTGTTCCTATTGGCTATAAAAATGATCTGATCTGATCCAGATTCAGCAATCTAATAGATATGGTCATTATCTATGATTCTGCGTTTTTAGTTTTCTCGAATCTGCAATATTGTGGATGCAACAGATTTTCGTCCTTTGTGTGGGCGGAAGGGGGTGAGGCGAAATTTTGAGATATTTTTGTAGCAGTGACATATCACAGAAGTCTGAATCCAAAACATCGTTGCTCTAGCTCTTATAGTCTTTGAGCACTAGGCGCTAATAGGGACGGACAGACGGACAGACGGACAGACGGACGGACGGGCAGACGGACAGACAGACATGGCTCAATCGACTCGGCTATTGATGCTGATCAAGAATATATATACTTTATGGGGTCGGAAACGATTCTTTCTGGACGTTACACACATCCACTTTTACCACAAATCTAATATACCCCAATACTCATTTTGAGTATCGGGTATAACGAGGGGGAACGTTGTGAGTTGCTGCTGACACCGCAACTCTACAGTTATACCCGATACTTAGTCAGAATGGCTCTCCTCCGGCAGCCGCCGCTAATATTGAACGACACGACAAAGAATGCGTGCGAGAGAGACAGAAAATCAGTCTGAGCGTGACGTCGGGCGCTGCGTAGCCACTGCAATTTGATTTGTTCCTATTGGCTATAAAAATGATCTGATCTGATCCAGATTCAGCAATCTAATAGATGTGGTTATTATCTATGATTCTGCGTTTTTAGTTTTCTCGAATCTACAATATTGTGGATGCAACAGATTTTCGTCCTTTGTGTGGGCGGAAGGGGGTGGGGCGAAATTTTGAGATATTTTTGTAGCAGTGACATATCACAGAAGTCTGGATCCAAAACATCGTTGCTCTAGCTCTTATAGTCTTTGAGCACTAGGCGCTAATAGGGACGGACAGACGGACGGACGGACAGACGGACAGACGGACAGACAGACATGGCTCAATCGACTCGGCTATTGATGCTGATCAAGAATATATTTTGTTTATGGGGTCGGAAACGATTCTTTCTGGACGTTACACACATCCACTTTTACCACAAATCTAATATACCCCAATACTCATTTTGAATATATATACTTTATGGGGTCGGAAACGATTCTTTCTGGACGTTACACACATCCACTTTTACCACAAATCTAATATACCCCAATACTCATTTTGAGTATCGGGTATAACGAGGGGGAACGTTGTGAGTTGCTGCGGACACCGCAACTCTACAGTTATACCCGATACTTAGTCAGAATGGCTCTCCTCCGGCAGCCACCGCTAATATTGAACGACACGACAAAGAATGCGTGCGAGAGAGACAGAAAATCAGTCTGAGCGTGACGTCGGGCGCTGCGTAGCCACTGCAATTTGATTTGTTCCTATTGGCTATAAAAATGATCTGATCTGATCCAGATTCAGCAATCTAATAGATGTGGTCATTATCTATGATTCTGCGTTTTTAGTTTTCTCGAATCTGCAATATTGTGGATGCAACAGATTTTCGTCCTTTGTGTGGGCGGAAGGGGGTGGGGCGAAATTTTGAGATATTTTTGTAGCAGTGACATATCACAGAAGTCTGGATCCAAAACATCGTTGCTCTAGCTCTTATAGCCTTTGAGCACTAGGCGCTAATAGGGACGGACAGACGGACAGACGGACGGACGGACAGACGGACAGACAGACATGGCTCAATCGACTCGGCTATTGATGCTGATCAAGAATATATATACTTTATGGGGTCGGAAACGATTCTTTCTGGACGTTACACACATCCACTTTTACCACAAATCTAATATACCCCAATACTCATTTTGAGTATCGGGTATAACGAGGGGGAACGTTGTGAGTTGCTGCGGACACCGCAACTCTACAGTTATACCCGATACTTAGTCAGAATGGCTCTCCTCCGGCAGCCGCCGCTAATATTGAACGACACGACAAAGAATGCGTGCGAGAGAGACAGAAAATCAGTCTGAGCGTGACGTCGGGCGCTGCGTAGCCACTGCAATTTGATTTGTTCCTATTGGCTATAAAAATGATCTGATCTGATCCAGATTCAGCAATCTAATAGATGTGGTTATTATCTATGATTCTGCGTTTTTAGTTTTCTCGAATCTGCAATATTGTGGATGCAACAGATTTTCGTCCTTTGTGTGGGCGGAAGGGGTGGGGCGAAATTTTGAGATATTTTTGTAGCAGTGACATATCACAGAAGTCTGGATCCAAAACATCGTTGCTCTAGCTCTTATAGCCTTTGAGCACTAGGCGCTAATAGGGACGGACAGACGGACAGACGGACGGACGGACAGACGGACAGACAGACATGGCTCAATCGACTCGGCTATTGATGCTGATCAAGAATATATATACTTTATGGGGTCGGAAACGATTCTTTCTGGACGTTACACACATCCACTTTTACCACAAATCTAATATACCCCAATACTCATTTTGAGTATCGGGTATAACGAGGGGGAACGTTGTGAGTTGCTGCGGACACCGCAACTCTACAGTTATACCCGATACTTAGTCAGTATGGCTCTCCTCCGGCAGCCGCCGCTAATATTGAACGACACGACAAAGAATGCGTGCGAGAGAGACAGAAAATCAGTCTGAGCGTGACGTCGGGCGCTGCGTAGCCACTGCAATTTGATTTCTTCCTATTGGCTATAAAAATAATCTGATCTGATCCAGATTCAGCAATCTAATAGATATGGTCATTATCTATGATTCTGCGTTTTTAGTTTTCTCGAATCTGCAATATTGTGGATGCAACAGATTTTCGTCCTTTGTGTGGGCGGAAGGGGGTGAGGCGAAATTTTGAGATATTTTTGTAGCAGTGACATATCACAGAAGTCTGAATCCAAAACATCGTTGCTCTAGCTCTTATAGTCTTTGAGCACTAGGCGCTAATAGGGACGGACAGACGGACAGACGGACGGACGGACAGACGGACAGACAGACATGGCTCAATCGACTCGGCTATTGATGCTGATCAAGAATATATATACTTTATGGGGTCGGAAACGATTCTTTCTGGACGTTACACACATCCACTTTTACCACAAATCTAATATACCCCAATACTCATTTTGAGTATCGGGTATAACGAGGGGGAACGTTGTGAGTTGCTGCGGACACCGCAACTCTACAGTTATACCCGATACTTAGTCAGAATGGCTCTCCTCCGGCAGCCGCCGCTAATATTGAACGACACGACAAAGAATGCGTGCGAGAGAGACAGAAAATCAGTCTAAACGTGACGTCGGGCGCTGCGAAGCCACTGCAATTTGATTTGTTCCTATTGGCTATAAAAATGATCTGATCTGATCCAGATTCAGCAATCTAATAGATGTGGTTATTATCTATGATTCTGCGTTTTTAGTTTTCTCGAATCTACAATATTGTGGATGCAACAGATTTTCGTCCTTTGTGTGGGCGGAAGGGGGTGGGGCGAAATTTTGAGATATTTTTGTAGCAGTGACATATCACAGAAGTCTGGATCCAAAACATCGTTGCTCTAGCTCTTATAGTCTTTGAGCACTAGGCGCTAATAGGGACGGACAGACGGACGGACGGACAGACGGACAGACAGACATGGCTCAATCGACTCGGCTATTGATGCTGATCAAGAATATATATACTTTATGGGGTCGGAAACGATTCTTTCTGGACGTTACACACATCCACTTTTACCACAAATCTAATATACCCCAATACTCATTTTGAGTATCGGGTATAACGAGGGGGAACGTTGTGAGTTGCTGCGGACACCGCAACTCTACAGTTATACCCGATACTTAGTCAGAATGGCTCTCCTCCGGCAGCCGCCGCTAATATTGAACGACACGACAAAGAATGCGTGCGAGAGAGACAGAAAATCAGTCTGAGCGTGACGTCGGGCGCTGCGTAGCCACTGCAATTTGATTTGTTCCTATTGGCTATAAAAATGATCTGATCTGATCTAGATTCAGCAATCTAATAGATATGGTCATTATCTATGATTCTGCGTTTTTAGTTTTCTCGAATCTGCAATATTGTGGATGCAACAGATTTTCGTCCTTTGTGTGGACGGAAGGGGGTGAGGCGAAATTTTGAGATATTTTTGTAGCAGTGACATATCACAGAAGTCTGGATCCAAAACATCGTTGCTCTAGCTCTTATAGTCTTTAAGCACTAGGCGCTAATAGGGACGGACAGTCGGACAGACGGACGGACGGACAGACGGACAGACGGACAGACAGACATGGCTCAATCAACTCGGCTATTGATGCTGATCAAGAATATATATACTTTATGGGGTCGGAAACGATTCTTTCTCGACGTTACACACATCCACTTTTACCACAAATCTAATATACCCCAATACTCATTTTGAGTATCGGGTATAACGAGGGGGAACGTTGTGAGTTGCTGCGGACACCGCAACTCTACAGTTATACCCGATACTTAGTCAGTATGGCTCTCCTCCGGCAGCCGCCGCTAATATTGAACGACACGACAAAGAATGCGTGCGAGAGAGACAGAAAATCAGTCTGAGCGTGACGTCAGGCGCTGCGTAGCCACTGCAAT
This sequence comes from Drosophila miranda, assembly GCF_003369915.1. Lineage (NCBI taxonomy): Eukaryota > Metazoa > Arthropoda > Insecta > Diptera > Drosophilidae > Drosophila > Drosophila miranda. The sequence goes on from NW_022881614.1 coordinate 29,971,250, forward strand.
TTGATTTGTTCCTATTGGCTATAAAAATGATCAGATCTGATCCAGATTCAGCAATCTAATAGATATGGTCATTATCTATGATTCTGCGTTTTTAGTTTTCTCGAATCTGCAATATTGTGGATGCAACAGATTTTCGTCCTTTGTGTGGACGGAAGGGGGTGAGGCGAAATTTTGAGATATTTTTGTAGCAGTGACATATCACAGAAGTCTGGATCCAAAACATCGTTGCTCTAGCTCTTATAGTCTTTGAGCACTAGGCGCTAATAGGGACGGACAGACGGACAGACGGACAGACGGACGGACGGACAGACGGACAGACAGACATGGCTCAATCGACTCGGCTATTGATGCTGATCAAGAATATATATACTTTATGGGGTCGGAAACGATTCTTTCTGGACGTTACACACATCCACTTTTACCACAAATCTAATATACCCGTCAATACTTTGTGAGTATCGGGTATAACGAGGGGGAACGTTGTGAGTTGCTGCTGACACCGCAACTCTACAGTTATACCCGATACTTAGTCAGAATGGCTCTCCTCCGGCAGCCGCCGCTAATATTGAACGACACGTCAAAGAATGCGTGCGAGAGAGACAGAAAATCAGTCTGAGCGTGACGTCGGGCGCTGCGTAGCCACTGCAATTTGATTTGTTCCTATTGGCTATAAAAATGATCTGATCTGATCCAGATTCAGCAATCTAATAGATGTTGTCATTATCTATGATTCTGCGTTTTTAGTTTTCTCGAATCTGCAATATTGTGGATGCAACAGATTTTCGTCCTTTGTGTGGGCGGAAGGGGGTGCGGCGAAATTTTGAGATATTTTTGTAGCAGTGACATATCACAGAAGTCTGGATCCAAAACATCGTTGCTCTAGCTCTTATAGCCTTTGAGCACTAGGCGCTAATAGGGACGGACAGACGGACAGACGGACGGACGGACAGACGGACAGACAGACATGGCTCAATCGACTCGGCTATTGATGCTGATCAAGAATATATATACTTTATGGGGTCGGAAACGATTCTTTCTGGACGTTACACACATCCACTTTTACCACAAATCTTATATACCCCAATACTCATTTTGAGTATCGGGTATAACGAGGGGGAACGTTGTGAGTTGCTGCGGACACCGCAACTCTACAGTTATACCCGATACTTAGTCAGTATGGCTCTCCTCCGGCAGCCGCCGCTAATATTGAACGACACGACAAAGAATGCGTGCGAGAGAGACAGAAAATCAGTCTGAGCGTGACGTCGGGCGCTGCGTAGCCACTGCAATTTGATTTGTTCCTATTGGCTATAAAAATGATCTGATCTGATCCAGATTCAGCAATCTAATAGGTGTGTTCATTATCTATGATTCTGCGTTTTTAGTTTTCTCGAATCTGCAATATTGTGGATGCAACAGATTTTCGTCCTTTGTGTGGACGGAAGGGGGTGGGGCGAAATTTTGAGATATTTTTGTAGCAGTGACATATCACAGAAGTCTGGATCCAAAACATCGTTGCTCTAGCTCTTATAGTCTTTGAGCACTAGGCGCTAATAGGGACGGACAGACGGACAGACGGACGGACGGACAGAGGGACAGACGGACAGACAGACATGGCTCAATTGACTCGGCTATTGATGCTGATCAAGAATATATATACTTTATGGGGTCGGAAACGATTCTTTCTGGACGTTACACACATCCACTTTTACCACAAATCTAATATACCCCAATACTCATTTTGAGTATCGGGTATAACGAGGGGGAACGTTGTGAGTTGCTGCGGACACCGCAACTCTACAGTTATACCCGATACTTAGTCAGTATGGCTCTCCTGCGGCAGCCGCCGCTAATATTGAACGACACGACAAAGAATGCGTGCGAGAGAGACAGAAAATCAGTCTGAGCGTGACGTCGGGCGCTGCGTAGCCACTGCAATTTGATTTGTTCCTATTGGCTATAAAAATGATCTGATCTGATCCAGATTCAGCAATCTAACAGATATGGTCATTATCTATGATTCTGCGTTTTTAGTTTTCTCGAATTTGCAATATTGTGGATGCAACAGATTTTCGTTCTTTGTGTGGGCGGAAGGGGGTGGGGCGAAATTTTGAGATATTTTTGTAGCAGTGACATATCACAGAAGTCTGGATCCAAAACATCGTTGCTCTAGCTCTTATAGTCTTTGAGCACTAGGCGCTAATAGGGACGGACAGACGGACAGACGGACGGACGGACAGACGGACAGACGGACAGACAGACATGGCTCAATCGACTCGGCTATTGATGCTGATCAAGAATATATATACTTTATGAGGTCGGAAACGATTCTTTCTGGACGTTACACACATCCACTTTTACCACAAATCTAATATACCCCAATACTCATTTTGAGTATCGGGTATAACGAGGGGGAACGTTGTGAGTTGCTGCGGACACCGCAACTCTACAGTTATACCCGATACTTAGTCAGTATGGCTCTCCTCCGGCAGCCGCCGCTAATATTGAACGACACGACAAAGAATGCGTGCGAGAGAGACAGAAAATCAGTCTGAGCGTGACGTCGGGCGCTGCGTAGCCACTGCAATTTGATTTGTTCCTATTGGCTATAAAAATGATCTGATCTGATCCAGATTCAGCAATCTAATAGATATGGTCATTATCTATGATTCTGCGTTTTTAGTTTTCTCGAATCTGCAATATTGTGGATGCAACAGATTTTCGTCCTTTGTGTGGGCGGAAGGGGGTGAGGCGAAATTTTGAGATATTTTTGTAGCAGTGACATATCACAGAAGTCTGGATCCAAAACATCGTTGCTCTAGCTCTTATAGTCTTTGAGCACTAGGCGCTAATAGGGACGGACAGACGGACAGACGGACGGACGGACAGACGGACAGACGGACGGACGGACAGACGGACATACAGACATGGCTCAATCGACTCGGCTATTGATGCTGATCAAGAATATATATACTTTATGGGGTCGGAAACGATTCTTTCTGGACGTTACACACATCCACTTTTACCACAAATCTAATATACCCCAATACTCATTTTGAGTATCGGGTATAACGAGGGGGAACGTTGTGAGTTGCTGCGGACACCGCAACTCTACAGTTATACCCGATACTTAGTCAGTATGGCTCTCCTCCGGCAGCCGCCGCTAATATTGAACGACACGACAAAGAATGCGTGCGAGAGAGACAGAAAATCAGTCTGAGCGTGACGTCGGGCGCTGCGTAGCCACTGCAATTTGATTTGTTCCTATTGGCTATAAAAATGATCTGATCTGATCCAGATTCAGCAATCTAATAGATATGGTCATTATCTATGATTCTGCGTTTTTAGTTTTCTCGAATCTGCAATATTGTGGATGCAACAGATTTTCGTCCTTTGTGTGGGCGGAAGGGGGTGAGGCGAAATTTTGAGATATTTTTGTAGCAGTGACATATCACAGAAGTCTGGATCCAAAACATCGTTGCTCTAGCTCTTATAGTCTTTGAGCACTAGGCGCTAATAGGGACGGACAGACGGACAGACGGACGGACGGACAGACGGACAGACGGACAGACAGACATGGCTCAATCAACTCGGCTATTGATGCTGATCAAGAATATATATACTTTATGGGGTCGGAAACGATTCTTTCTCGACGTTACACACATCCACTTTTACCACAAATCTAATATACCCCAATACTCATTTTGAGTATCGGGTATAACGAGGGGGAACGTTGTGAGTTGCTGCGGACACCGCAACTCTACAGTTATACCCGATACTTAGTCAGTATGGCTCTCCTCCGGCAGCCGCCGCTAATATTGAACGACACGACAAAGAATGCGTGCGAGAGAGACAGAAAATCAGTCTGAGCGTGACGTCGGGCGCTGCGTAGCCACTGCAATTTGATTTGTTCCTATTGGCTATAAAAATGATCTGATCTGATCCAGATTCAGCAATCTAATAGATATGGTCATTATCTATGATTCTGCGTTTTTAGTTTTCTCGAATCTGCAATATTGTGGATGCAACAGATTTTCGTCCTTTGTGTGGGCGGAAGGGGGTGAGGCGAAATTTTGAGATATTTTTGTAGCAGTGACATATCACAGAAGTCTGGATCCAAAACATCGTTGCTCTAGCTCTTATAGTCTTTGAGCACTAGGCGCTAATAGGGACGGACAGACGGACAGACGGACGGACGGACAGACGGACAGACAGACATGGCTCAATCGACTCGGCTATTGATGCTGCTCAAGAATATATATACTTTATGGGGTCGGAAACGATTCTTTCTGGACGTTACACACATCCACTTTTACCACAAATCTTATATACCCCAATACTCATTTTGAGTATCGGGTATAACGAGGGGGAACGTTGTGAGTTGCTGCGGACACCGCAACTCTACAGTTATACCCGATACTTAGTCAGAATGGCTCTCCTCCGGCAGCCGCCGCTAATATTGAACGACACGACAAAGAATGCGTGCGAGAGAGACAGAAAATCAGTCTGAGCGTGACGTCGGGCGCTGCGTAGCCACTGCAATTTGATTTGTTCCTATTGGCTATAAAAATGATCTGATCTGATCCAGATTCAGCAATCTAATAGATGTGGTCAGTATCTATGATTCTGCGTTTTTAGTTTTCTCGAATCTGCAATATTGTGGATGCAACAGATTTTCGTCCTTTGTGTGGACGGAAGGGGGTGGGGTGAAATTTTGAGATATTTTTGTAGCAGTGACATATCACAGAAGTCTGGATCCAAAACATCGTTGCTCTAGCTCTTATAGTCTTTGAGCACTAGGCGCTAATAGGGACGGACAGACGGACAGACGGACGGACGGACAGAGGGACAGACGGACAGACAGACATGGCTCAATTGACTCGGCTATTGATGCTGATCAAGAATATATATACTTTATGGGGTCGGAAACGATTCTTTCTGGACGTTACACACATCCACTTTTACCACAAATCTAATATACCCCAATACTCATTTTGAGTATCGGGTATAACGAGGGGGAACGTTGTGAGTTGCTGCGGACACCGCAACTCTACAGTTATACCCGATACTTAGTCAGTATGGCTCTCCTGCGGCAGCCGCCGCTAATATTGAACGACACGACAAAGAATGCGTGCGAGAGAGACAGAAAATCAGTCTGAGCGTGACGTCGGGCGCTGCGTAGCCACTGCAATTTGATTTGTTCCTATTGGCTATAAAAATGATCTGATCTGATCCAGATTCAGCAATCTAACAGATATGGTCATTATCTATGATTCTGCGTTTTTAGTTTTCTCGAATTTGCAATATTGTGGATGCAACAGATTTTCGTTCTTTGTGTGGGCGGAAGGGGGTGGGGCGAAATTTTGAGATATTTTTGTAGCAGTGACATATCACAGAAGTCTGGATCCAAAACATCGTTGCTCTAGCTCTTATAGTCTTTGAGCACTAGGCGCTAATAGGGACGGACAGACGGACAGACGGACGGACGGACAGACGGACAGACGGACAGACAGACATGGCTCAATCGACTCGGCTATTGATGCTGATCAAGAATATATATACTTTATGGGGTCGGAAACGATTCCTTCTGGACGTTACACACATCCACTTTTACCACAAATCTAATATACCCCAATACTCATTTTGAGTATCGGGTATAACGAGGGGGAACGTTGTGAGTTGCTGCGGACACCGCAACTCTACAGTTATACCCGATACTTAGTCAGTATGGCTCTCCTCCGGCAGCCGCCGCTAATATTGAACGACACGACAAAGAATGCGTGCGAGAGAGACAGAAAATCAGTCTGAGCGTGACGTCGGGCGCTGCGTAGCCACTGCAATTTGATTTGTTCCTATTGGCTATAAAAATGATCTGATCTGATCCAGATTCAGCAATCTAATAGATGTGGTCATTATCTATGATTCTGCGTTTTTAGTTTTCTCGAATCTGCAATATTGTGGATGCAACAGATTTTCGTCCTTTGTGTGGGCGGAAGGGGGTGAGGCGAAATTTTGAGATATTTTTGTAGCAGTGACATATCACAGAAGTCTGGATCCAAAACATCGTTGCTCTAGCTCTTATAGTCTTTGAGCACTAGGCGCTAATAGGGACGGACAGACGGACAGACGGACGGACGGACAGACGGACAGACGGACGGACGGACAGACGGACAGACGGACATACAGACATGGCTCAATCGACTCGGCTATTGATGCTGATAAAGAATATATATACTTTATGGGGTCGGAAACGATTCTTTCTGGACGTTACACACATCCACTTTTACCACAAATCTAATATACCCCAATACTCATTTTGAGTATCGGGTATAACGAGGGGGAACGTTGTGAGTTGCTGCGGACACCGCAACTCTACAGTTATACCCGATACTTAGTCAGTATGGCTCTCCTCCGGCAGCCGCCGCTAATATTGAACGACACGACAAAGAATGCGTGCGAGAGAGACAGAAAATCAGTCTGAGCGTGACGTCGGGCGCTGCGTAGCCACTGCAATTTGATTTGTTCCTATTGGCTATAAAAATGATCTGATCTGATCCAGATTCAGCAATCTAATAGATATGGTCATTATCTATGATTCTGCGTTTTTAGTTTTCTCGAATCTGCAATATTGTGGATGCAACAGATTTTCGTCCTCTGTGTGGGCGGAAGGGGTGAGGCGAAATTTTGAGATATTTTTGTAGCAGTGACATATCACAGAAGTCTGGATCCAAAACATCGTTGCTCTAGCTCTTATAGTCTTTGAGCACTAGGCGCTAATAGGGACGGACAGACGGACAGACGGACGGACGGACAGACGGACAGACGGACAGACAGACATGGCTCAATCGACTCGGCTATTGATGCTGATCAAGAATATATATACTTTATGGGGTCGGAAACGATTCTTTCTGGACGTTACACACATCCACTTTTCTACAAATCTAATATACCCCAATACTCATTTTGAGTATCGGGTATAACGAGGGGGAACGTTGTGAGTTGCTGCGGACACCGCAACTCTACAGTTATACCCGATACTTAGTCAGAATGGCTCTCCTCCGGCAGCCGCCGCTAATATTGAACGACACGACAAAGAATGCGTGCGAGAGAGACAGAAAATCAGTCTGAGCGTGACGTCGGGCGCTGCGTAGCCACTGCAATTTGATTTGTTCCTATTGGCTATAAAAATGATCTGATCTGATCCAGATTCAGCAATCTAATAGATATGGTCATTATCTAAGATTCTGCGTTTTTAGTTTTCTCGAATCTGCAATATTGTGGATGCAACAGATTTTCGTCCTTTGTGTGGGCGGAAGGGGGTGCGGCGAAATTTTGAGATATTTTTGTAGCAGTGACATATCACAGAAGTCTGGATCCAAAACATCGTTGCTCTAGCTCTTATAGTCTTTGAGCACTAGGCGCTAATAGGGACGGACAGACGGACAGACGGACAGACGGACGGACGGACAGACGGACAGACGGACAGACAGACATGGCTCAATCGACTCGGCTATTGATGCTGATCAAGAATATATATACTTTATGGGGTCGGAAACGATTCCTTCTGGACGTTACACACATCCACTTTTACCACAAATCTAATATACCCCAATACTCATTTTGAGTATCGGGTATAAAAACGAGGGGGAACGTTGTGAGTTGCTGCGGACACCGCAACTCTACAGTTATACCCGATACTTAGTCAGTATGGCTCTCCTCCGGCAGAAGCCGCTAATATAGAACGACACGACAAAGAGTGCGTGCGAGAGAGACAGAAAATCAGTCTGAGCGTGACGTCGGGCGCTGCGTAGCCACTGCAATTTGATTTGTTCCTATTGGCTATAAAAATGATCTGATCTGATCCAGATTCAGCAATCTAATAGATATGGTCATTATCTATGATTCTGCGTTTTTAGTTTTCTCGAATCTGCAATATTGTGGATGCAACAGATTTTCGTCCTTTGTGTGGGCGGAAGGGGGTGGGGCGAAATTTTGAGATATTTTTGTAGCAGTGACATATCACAGAAGTCTGGATCCAAAACATCGTTGCTCTAGCCTTTATAGTCTTTGAGCACTAGGCGCTAATAGGGACGGACAGACGGACAGACGGACGGACGGACAGACGGACAGACAGACATGCATCAATCGACTCGGCTATTGATGCTGATCAAGAATATATATACTTTATGGGGTCGGAAACGATTCTTTCTGGACGTTACACACATCCACTTTTACCACAAATCTAATATACCCCAATACTCATTTTGAGTATCGGGTATAAAAACGAGGGGGAACGTTGTGAGTTGCTGCGGACACCGCAACTCTACGGTTATACCCGATACTAAGTCAGTATGGATCTCCTCCGGCAGAAGCCGCTAATATTAAACGACACGACAAAGAGTGCGTGCGAGAGAGACAGAAAATCAGTCTGAGCGTGACGTCGGGCGCTGCGTAGCCACTGCAATTTGATTTGTTCCTATTGGCTATAAAAATGATCTGATCTGATCCAGATTCAGCAATCTAATAGATATGGTCATTATCTATGATTCTGCGTTTTTAGTTTTCTCGAATCTGCAATATTGTGGATGCAACAGATTTTCGTTCTTTGTGTGGGCGGAAGGGGGTGGGGCGAAATTTTGAGATATTTTTGTAGCAGTGACATATCACAGAAGTCTGGATTCAAAACATCGTTGCTCTAGCTCTTATAGTCTTTGAGCACTAGGCGCTAATAGGGACGGACAGACGGACAGATGGACGGACGGACAGACGGACAGACGGACAGACAGACATGGCTCAATCGACTCGGCTATTGATGCTGATCAAGAATATATATACTTTATGGGGTCGGAAACGATTCTTTCTGGACGTTACACACATCCACTTTTACCACAACTCTAATATACCCCAATACTCATTTTGAGTATCGGGTATAACGAGGGGGAACGTTGTGAGTTGCTCCGGACACCGCAACTCTACAGTTATACCCGATACTTAGTCAGTATGGCTCTCCGCCGGCAGCCGCCGCTAATATTGAACGACACGACAAAGAATGCGTGCGAGAGAGACAGAAAATCAGTCTGAGCGTGACGTCGGGCGCTGCGTAGCCACTGCAAATTGATTTCTTGCTTTTGGCTACAAAAATGATCCGATCTGATCCAGATTCAGCAATCTGATAGATATGGTCATTATCTATGATTCTGCGGTTTTAGTTTTCTCGAGCCTGCAATATTGTGGATGCAACAGATTTTCGTCCTTTGTGTGGGCGGAAGGGGGTGGGGCGAAATTTTGAGATATTTTTGTAGCAGTGACATATCACAGAAGTCTGGATTCAAAACATCGTTGCTCTAGCTCTTATAGTCTTTGAGCACTAGGCGCTAATAGGGACGGACAGACGGACAGACGGACAGACAGACAGACGGACAGACAGACATGGCTCAATCGACTCGGCTATTGATGCTGATCAAGAATATATATACTTTATGGGGTCGGAAACGATTCTTTCTGGACGTTACACACATCCACTTTAACCTCAAATCTAATATACCCCAATACTCATTTTGAGTATCGGGTATAACGAGGGGGAACGTTGTGAGTTGCTGCGGACACCGCAGCTCTACAGTTATACCCGATACTTAGTCAGTATGGCTTTCCTCCGGCAGAAGCCGCTAATATTAAACGACACGACAAAGAGTGCGTGCGAGAGAGACAGAAAATCAGTCTGAGCGTGAAGTCGGGCGCTGCGTAGCCACTGCAATTTGATTTGTTCCTATTGGCTATAAAAATGATCTGATCTGATCCAGATTCAGCAATCTAATAGATATGGTCATTATCTATGATTCTGCGTTTTTAGTTTTCTCGAATCTGCAATATTGTGGATGCAACAGATTTTCGTCCTTTGTGTGGGCGGAAGGGGGTGGGGCGAAATTTTGAGATATTTTTGTAGCAGTGACATATCACAGAAGTCTGGATCCAAAACATCGTTGCTCTAGCTCTTATAGTCTTTGAGCACTAGGCGCTAATAGGGACGGAAAGACGGACAGACGGACGGACGGACAGACGGACAGACAGACATGGCTCAATCGACTCGGCTATTGATGCTGATCAAGAATATATATACTTTATGGGGTCGGAAACGATTCTTTCTGGACGTTACACACATCCACTTTAACCACAAATCTAATATACCCCAATACTCATTTTGAGTATCGGGTATAACGAGGGGGAACGTTGTGAGTTGCTGCGGACCCCGCACCTCTACAGTTATACCCGATACTTAGTCAGTATGGCTCTCCTCCGGCAGCCGCCGCTAATATTGAACGACACGACAAAGAATGCGTGCGAGAGAGACAGAAAATCAGTCTGAGCGTGACGTCGGGCGCTGCGTAGCCACTGCAATTTGATTTGTTTCTATTGGCTATAAAAATGATCTGATCTGATCCAGATTCAGCAATCTAATAGATGTGGTCATTATCTATGATTCTGCGTTTTTAGTTTTCTTGAATCTGCAATATTGTGGATGCAACAGATTTTCGTCCTTTGTGTGGGCGGAAGGGGGTGGGGCGAAATTTTGAGATATTTTTGTAGCAGTGACATATCACAGAAGTCTGGATCCAAAACATCGTTGCTCTAGCTCCTATAGTCTTTGAGCACTAGGCGCTAATAGGGACGGACAGACGGACAGACGGACGGACGGACAGACGGACAGACAGACATGGCTCAATCGACTCGGCTATTGATGCTGATCAAGAATATATATACTTTATGGGGTCGGAAACGATTCTTTCTGGACGTTACACACATCCACTTTTACCACAAATCTAATATACCCCAATACTCATTTTGAGTATCGGGTATAACGAGGGGGAACGTTGTGAGTTGCTGCGGACACCGCAACTCTACAGTTATACCCGATACTTAGTCAGAATGGCTCTCCTCCGGCAGCCGCCGCTAATATTGAACGACACGACAAAGAATGCGTGCGAGAGAGACAGAAAATCAGTCTGAGCGTGACGTCGGGCGCTGCGTAGCCACTGCAGTTTGATTTGTTCCTATTGGCTATAAAAATGATCTGATCTGATCCAGATTCAGCAATCTAATATATATGGTCATTATCTATGATTCTGCGTTTTTAGTTTTCTCGAATCTGCAATATTGTGGATGCAACAGATTTTCGTCCTCTGTGTGGGCGGAAGGGGGTGAGGCGAAATTTTGAGATATTTTTGTAGCAGTGACATATCACAGAAGTCTGGATCCAAAACATCGTTGCTCTAGCTCTTATAGTCTTTGAGCACTAGGCGCTAATAGGGACGGACAGACCGACAGACGGACAGACGGACAGACGGACAGACAGACATGGCTCAATCGACTCGGCTATTGATGCTGATCAAGAATATATATACTTTATGGGGTCGGAAACGATTCTTTCTGGACGTTACACACATCCACTTTTACCACAAATCTAATTTACCCCAATACTCATTTTGAGTATCGGGTATAACGAGGGGGAACGTTGTGAGTTGCTGCGGACACCGCAACTCTACAGTTATACCCGATACTTAGTCAGAATGGCTCTCCTCCGGCAGCCGCCGCTAATATTGAACGACACGACAAAGAATGCGTGCGAGAGAGACAGAAAATCAGTCTGAGCGTGACGTCGGGCGCTGCGTAGCCACTGCAATTTGATTTGTTCCTATTGGCTATAAAAATGATCTGATCTGATCCAGATTCAGCAATCTAATAGATATGGTCATTATCTATGATTCTGCGTTTTTAGTTTTCTCGAATCTGCAATATTGTGGATGCAACAGATTTTCGTCCTCTGTGTGGGCGGAAGGGGGTGAGGCGAAATTTTGAGATATTTTTGTAGCAGTGACATATCACAGAAGTCTGGATCCAAAACATCGTTGCTCTAGCTTTTATAGTCTTTGAGCACTAGGCGCTAATAGGGACGGACAGACGGACAGACGGACGGACGGACAGACGGACAGACAGACATGGCTCAATCGACTCGGCTATTGATGCTGATCAAGAATATATATACTTTATGGGGTCGGAAACGATTCTTTCTGGACGTTACACACATCCACTTTTACCACACTTCTAATATACCCCAATACTCATTTTGAGTATCGGGTATAAAAACGAGGGGGAACGTTGTGAGTTGCTGCGGACACCGCAACTCTACGGTTATACCCGATACTAAGTCAGTATGGATCTCCTCCGGCAGAAGCCGCTAATATTAAACGACACGACAAAGAGTGCGAGACAGAAAATCAGTCTGAGCGTGACGTCGGGCGCTGCGTAGCCACTGCAAATTGATTTGTTCCTATTGGCTATAAAAATGATCTGATCTGATCCAGATTCAGCAATCTAATAGATATGGTCATTATCTATGATTCTGCGTTTTTAGTTTTCTCGAATCTGCAATATTGTGGATGCAACAGATTTTCGTCCTTTGTGTGGGCGGAAGGGGGTGGGGCGAAAAATTGAGATATTTTTGTAGCAGTGACATATCACAGAAGTCTGGATCCAAAACTTCGTTGCTCTAGCTCTTATAGTCTTTGAGCACTAGGCGCTAATAGGGACGGACAGACGGACAGACGGACGGACGGACAGACGGACATACAGACATGGCTCAATCGACTCGGCTATTGATGCTGATCAAGAATATATATACTTTATGGGGTCGGAAACGATTCTTTCTGGACGTTACACTCCACTTTTACCACAAATCTAATATACCCCAATACTCATTTTGAGTATCGGGTATAACGAGGGGGAACGTTGTGAGTTGCTGCGGACACCGCAACTCTACAGTTATACCCGATACTTAGTCAGTATGGCTCTCCTCCGGCAGCCGCCGCTAATATTGAACGACACGACAAAGAATGCGTGCGAGAGAGACAGAAAATCAGTCTGAGCGTGACGTCGGGCGCTGCGTAGCCACTGCAAATTGATTTCTTGCTTTTGGCTATAAAAATGATCCGATCTGATCCAGATTCAGCAATCTGATAGATATGGTCATTATCTATGATTCTGCGTTTTTAGTTTTCTCGAGCCTGCAATATTGTGGATGCAACAGATTTTCGTCCTTTGTGTGGGCGGAAGGGGGTGGGGCGAAATTTTGAGATATTTTTGTAGCAGTGACATATCACAGAAGTCTGAATTCAAAACATCGTTGCTCTAGCTCTTATAGTCTTTGAGCACTAGGCGCTAATAGGGACGGACAGACGGACAGACAGACATGGCTCAATCGACTCGGCTATTGATGCTGATCAAGAATATATATACTTTATGGGGTCGGAAACGATTCTTTCTGGACGTTACACACATCCACTTTTACCACAAATCTAATATACCCCAATACTCATTTTGAGTATCGGGTATAAAAACGAGGGGGAACGTTGTGAGTCGCTGCGGACACCGCAACTCTACGGTTATACCCGATACTAAGTCAGTATGGCTTTCCTCCGGCAGAAGCCGCTAATATTAAACGACACGACAAAGAGTGCGTGCGAGAGAGACAGAAAATCAGTCTGAGCGTGACGTCGGGCGCTGCGTAGCCACTGCAAATTGATTTGTTCCTATTGGCTATAAAAATGATCTGATCTGATCCAGATTCAGCAATCTAATAGATATGGTCATTATCTATGATTCTGCGTTTTTAGTTTTCTCGAATCTGCAATATTGTGGATGCAACAGATTTTCGTCCTTTGTGTGGGCGGAAGGGGGTGGGGCGAAATTTTGAGATATTTTTGTAGCAGTGACATATCACAGAAGTCTGGATCCAAAACATCGTTGCTCTAGCTCTTATAGTCTTTGAGCACTAGGCGCTAATAGGGACGGACAGACGGACAGACGGACGGACGGACAGACGGACAGACAGACATGGCTCAATCGACTCGGCTATTGATGCTGATGAAGAATATATATACTTTATGGGGTCGGAAACGATTCTTTCTGGACGTTACACACATCCACTTTTACCACAAATCTAATATACCCCAATACTCATTTTGAGTATCGGGTATAACGAGGGAGAACGTTGTGAGTTGCTGCGGACACCGCAACTCTACAGTTATACCCGATACTTAGTCAGTATGGCTCTCCTCCGGCAGACGCCGCTAATATTGAACGACACGACAAAGAGTGCGTGCGAGAGAGACAGAAAATCAGTCTGAGCGTGACGTCGGGCGCTGCGTAGCCACTGCAATTTGATTTGTTCCTATTGGCTATAAAAATGATCTGATCTGATCCAGATACAGCAATCTAATAGATATGGTCATTATCTATGATTCTGCGTTTTTAGTTTTCTCGAATCTGCAATATTGTGGATGCAACAGATTTTCGTCCTTTGTGTGGGCGGAAGGGGGTGGGGCGAAATTTTGAGATATTTTTGTAGCAGTGACATATCACAGAAGTCTGGATCCAAAACATCGTTGCTCTAGCTTTAATAGTCTTTGAGCACTAGGCGCTAATAGGGACGGACAGACGGACAGACGGACGGACGGACAGACGGACAGACAGACATGGCTCAATCGACTCGGCTATTGATGCTGATCAAGAATATATATACTTTATGGGGTCGGAAACGATTCTTTCTGGACGTTACACACATCCACTTTTACCACAAATCTAATATACCCCAATACTCATTTTGAGTATCGGGTATAAAAACGAGGGGGAACGTTGTGAGTTGCTGCGGACACCGCAACTCTACGGTTATACCCGATACTAAGTCAGTATGGATCTCCTCCGGCAGAAGCCGCTAATATTAAACGACACGACAAAGAGTGCGTGCGAGAGAGACAGAAAATCAGTCTGAGCGTGACGTCGGGCGCTGCGTAGCCACTGCAATTTGATTTGTTCCTATTGGCTATAAAAATGATAAAAGTGACATATCACAGAAGTCTGGATCCAAAACATCGTTGCTCTAGCTTTTATAGTCTTTGAGCACTAGGCGCTAATAGGGACGGACAGACGGACGGACGGACAGACGGACAGACAGACATGGCTCAATCGACTCGGCTATTGATGCTGATCAAGAATATATATACTTTATGGGGTCGGAAACGATTCTTTCTGGACGTTACACACATCCACTTTTACCACAAATCTAATATACCCCAATACTCATTTTGAGTATCGGGTATAACGAGGGGAACGTTGTGAGTTGCTGCGGACACCGCAACTCTACGGTTATACCCGATACTAAGTCAGTATGGATCTCCTCCGGCAGAAGCCGCTAATATTAAACGACACGACAAAGAATGCGTGCGAGAGAGACAGAAAATCAGTCTGAGCGTGACGTCGGGCGCTGCGTAGCCACTGCAAATTGATTTCTTGCTTTTGGCTACAACAATGATCCGATCTGATTCAGATTCAGCAATCTGATAGATATGGTCATTATCTATGATTCTGCGTTTTTAGTTTTCTCGAGCCTGCAATATTGTGGATGCAACAGATTTTCGTCCTTTGTGTGGGCGGAAGGGGGTGGGGCGAAATTTTGAGATATTTTTGTAGCAGTGACATATCACAGAAGTCTGGATTCAAAACATCGTTGCTCTAGCTCTTATAGTGTTTGAGCACTAGGCGCTAATAGGGACGGACAGACGGACAGACAGACATGGCTCAATCGACTCGGCTATTGATGCTGATCAAGAATATATATACTTTATGGGGTCGGAAACGATTCTTTCTGGACGTTACACACATCCACTTTTACCACAAATCTAATATACCCCAATACTCATTTTGAGTATCGGGTATAAAAACGAGGGGGGACGTTGTGAGTTGCTGCGGACACCGCAACTCTACGGTTATACCCGATACTAAGTCAGTATGGCTTTTCTCCGGCAGAAGCCGCTAATATTAAACGACACGACAAAGAGTGCGTGCGAGAGAGACAGAAAATCAGTCTGAGCGTGACGTCGGGCGCTGCGTAGCCACTGCAATTTGATTTGTTCCTATTGGCTATAAAAATGATCTGATCTGATCCAGATTCAGCAATCTAATAGATATGGTCATTATCTATGATTCTGCGTTTTTAGTTTTCTCGAATCTGCAATATTGTGGATGCAACAGATTTTCGTCCTTTGTGTGGGCGGAAGGGGGTGGGGCGAAATTTTGAGATATTTTTGTAGCAGTGACATATCACAGAAGTCTGGATCCAAAACATCGTTGCTCTAGCTCTTATAGTCTTTGAGCACTAGGCGCTAATAGGGACGGACAGACGGACAGACGGACGGACGGACAGACGGACAGACAGACATGGCTCAATCGACTCGGCTATTGATGCTGATCAAGAATATATATACTTTATGGGGTCGGAAACGATTCTTTCTGGACGTTACACACATCCACTTTAACCACAAATCTAATATACCCCAATACTCATTTTGAGTATCGGGTATAACGAGGGGGAATGTTGTGAGTTGCTGCGGACACCGCAACTCTACAGTTATACCCGATACTTAGTCAGTATGGCTCTCCTCCGGCAGCCGCCGCTAATATTGAACGACACGACAAAGAATGCGTGCGAGAGAGACAGAAAATCAGTCTGAGCTTGACGTCGGGCGCTGCGTAGCCACTGCAATTTGATTTGTTCCTATTGGCTATAAAAATGATCTGATCTGATCCAGATTCAGCAATCTAATAGATATGGTCATTATCTATGATTCTGCGTTTTTAGTTTTCTCGAATCTGCAATATTGTGGATGCAACAGATTTTCGTCCTTTGTGTGGGCGGAAGGGGGTGAGGCGAAATTTTGAGATATTTTTGTAGCAGTGACATATCACAGAAATCTGGATCCAAAACATCGTTGCTCTAGCTCTTATAGTCTTTGAGCACTAGGCGCTAATAGGGACGGACAGACGGACAGACGGACAGACGGACGGACGGACAGACGGACAGACGGACAGACAGACATGGCTCAATCGACTCGGCTATTGATGCTGATCAAGAATATATATACTTTATGGGGTCGGAAACGATTCTTTCTGGACGTTACACACATCCACTTTAACCACAAATCTAATATTCCCCAATACTCATTTTGAGTATCGGGTATAACGAGGGGAATGTTGTGAGTTGCTGCGGACACCGCAACTCTACAGTTATACCCGATACTTAGTCAGTATGGCTCTCCTCCGGCAGCCGCCGCTAATATTGAACGACACGACAAAGAATGCGTGCGAGAGAGACAGAAAATCAGTCTGAGCTTGACGTCGGGCGCTGCGTAGCCACTGCAATTTGATTTGTTCCTATTGGCTATAAAAATGATCTGATCTGATCCAGATTCAGCAATCTAATAGATATGGTCATTATCTATGATTCTGCGTTTTTAGTTTTCTCGAATCTGCAATATTGTGGATGCAACAGATTTTCGTCCTTTGTGTGGGCGGAAGGGGGTGAGGCGAAATTTTGAGATATTTTTGTAGCAGTGACATATCACAGAAATCTGGATCCAAAACATCGTTGCTCTAGCTCTTATAGTCTTTGAGCACTAGGCGCTAATAGGGACGGACAGACGGACAGACGGACGGACGGACAGACGGACAGACAGACATGGCTCAATCGACTCGGCTATTGATGCTGATCAAGAATATATATACTTTATGGGGTCGGAAACGATTCTTTCTGGACGTTACACACATCCACTTTTACCACAAATCTAATATACCCCAATACTCATTTTGAGAATCGGGTATAACGAGGGGGAACGTTGTGAGTTGCTGCGGACACCGCAACTCTACAGTTATACCCGATACTTAGTCAGAATGGCTCTCCTCCGGCAGCCGCCGCTAATATTGAACGACACGACAAAGAATGCGTGCGAGAGAGACAGAAAATCAGTCTGAGCGTGACGTCGGGCGCTGCGTAGCCACTGCAATTTGATTTGTTCCTATTGGCTATAAAAATGATCTGATCTGATCCAGATTCAGCAATCTTATAGATGTGGTCATTATCTATGATTCTGCGTTTTTAGTTTTCTTGAATCTGCAATATTGTGGATGCAACAGATTTTCGTCCTTTGTGTGGGCGGAAGGGGGTGGGGCGAAATTTTGAGATATTTTTGTAGCAGTGACATATCACAGAAGTCTGGATCCAAAACATCGTTGCTCTAGCTCTTATAGTCTTTGAGCACTAGGCGCTAATAGGGACGGACAGACGGACAGACGGACGGACGGACAGACGGACAGACGGACAGACGGACAGACAGACATGGCTCAATCGACTCGGCTATTGATGCTGATAAAGAATATATATACTTTATGGGGTCGGAAACGATTCTTTCTGGACGTTACACACATCCACTTTTACCACAAATCTAATATACCCCAATACTCATTTTGAGTATCGGGTATAACGAGGGGGAACGTTGTGAGTTGCTGCGGACACCGCAGCTCTACAGTTATACCCGATACTTAGTCAGTATGGCTCTCCTCCGGCAGCCGCCGCTGATATTGAACGACACAACAAAGAATGCGTGCGAGAGAGACAGAAAATCAGTCTGAGCGTGACGTCGGGCGCTGCGTAGCCACTGCAATTTGATTTGTTCCTATTGGCTATAAAAATGATCTGATCTGATCCAGATTCAGCAATCTAATAGATATGGTCATTATCTATGATTCTGCGTTTTTAGTTTTCTCGAATCTGCAATATTGTGGATGCAACAGATTTTCGTCCTTTGTGTTGGCGGAAGGGGGTGAGGCAAAATTTTGAGATATTTTTGTAGCAGTGACATATCACAGAAGTCTGGATCCAAAACATCGTTGCTCTAGCTCTTATAGTCTTTGAGCACTAGGCGCTAATAGGGACGGACAGACGGTCAGACGGACAGACGGACAGACGGACGGACGGACAGACGGACAGACGGACAGACGGACAGACAGACATGGCTCAATCGACTCGGCTATTGATGCTGATCAAGAATATATATACTTTATGGGGTCGGAAACGATTCTTTCTGGACGTTACACACATCCACTTTTACCACAAGTCTAATATACCCCAATACTCATTTTGAGTATCGGGTATAAAAACGAGGGGGAACGTTGTGAGTTGCTGCGGACACCGCAACTCTACGGTTATACCCGATACTAAGTCAGTATGGATCTCCTCCGGCAGAAGCCGCTAATATTAAACGACACGACAAAGAGTGCGTGCGAGAGAGACAGAAAATCAGTCTGAGCGTGACGTCGGGCGCTGCGTAGCCACTGCAATTTGATTTGTTCCTATTGGCTATAAAAATGATAAAAGTGACATATCACAGAAGTCTGGATCCAAAACATCGTTGCTCTAGCTTTTATAGTCTTTGAGCACTAGGCGCTAATAGGGACGGACAGACGGACGGACGGACAGACGGACAGACAGACATGGCTCAATCGACTCGGCTATTGATGCTGATCAAGAATATATATACTTTATGGGGTCGGAAACGATTCTTTCTGGACGTTACACACATCCACTTTTACCACAAATCTAATATACCCCAATACTCATTTTGAGTATCGGGTATAACGAGGGGGAACGTTGTGAGTTGCTGCGGACACCGCAACTCTACAGTTATACCCGAAACTTAGTCAGAATGGCTCTCCTCCGGCAGCCGCCGCTAATATTGAACGACACGACAAAGAATGCGTGCGAGAGAGACAGAAAAACAGTCTGAGCGTGACGTCGGGCGCTGCGTAGCCACTGCAAATTGATTTCTTGCTTTTGGCTACAAAAATGATCCGATCTGATCCAGATTCAGCAATCTGATAGATATGGTCATTATCTATGATTCTGCGTTTTTAGTTTTCTCGAGCCTGCAATATTGTGGATGCAACAGATTTTCGTCCTTTGTGTGGGCGGAAGGGGGTGGGGCGAAATTTTGAGATATTTTTGTAGCAGTGACATATCACAGAAGTCTGGATTCAAAACATCGTTGCTCTAGCTCTTATAGTGTTTGAGCACTAGGCGCTAATAGGGACGGACAGACAGACATGGCTCAATCGACTCGGCTATTGATGCTGATCAAGAATATATATACTTTATGGGGTCGGGAACGATTCTTTCTGGACGTTACACACATCCACTTTTACCACAAATCTAATATACCCCAATACTCATTTTGAGTATCGGGTATAAAAACGAGGGGGAACGTTGTGAGTTGCTGCGGACACCGCAACTCTACGGTTATACCCGATACTAAGTCAGTATGGCTTTCCTCCGGCAGAAGCCGCTAATATTAAACGACACGACAAAGAGTGCGTGCGAGAGAGACAGAAAATCAGTCTGAGCGTGAAGTCGGGCGCTGCGTAGCCACTGCAATTTGATTTGTTCCTATTGGCTATAAAAATGATCTGATCTGATCCAGATTCAGCAATCTAATAGATATGGTCATTATCTATGATTCTGCGTTTTTAGTTTTCTCGAATCTGCAATATTGTGGATGCAACAGATTTTCGTCCTTTGTGTGGGCGGAAGGGGGTGGGGCGAAATTTTGAGATATTTTTGTAGCAGTGACATATCACAGAAGTCTGGATCCAAAACATCGTTGCTCTAGCTCTTATAGTCTTTGAGCACTAGGCGCTAATAGGGACGGACAGACGGACAGACGGACGGACGGACAGACGGACAGACAGACATGGCTCAATCGACTCGGCTATTGATGCTGATCAAGAATATATATACTTTATGGGGTCGGAAACGATTCTTTCTGGACGTTACACACATCCACTTTAACCACAAATCTAATATACCCCAATACTCATTTTGAGTATCGGGTATAACGAGGGGGAACGTTGTGAGTTGCTGCGGACACCGCAACTCTACAGTTATACCCGATACTTAGTCAGTATGGCTCTCCTCCGGCAGCCGCCGCTAATATTGAACGACACGACAAAGAATGCGTGCGAGAGAGACAGAAAATCAGTCTGAGCGTGACGTCGGGCGCTGCGTAGCCACTGCAATTTGATTTGTTCCTATTGGCTATAAAAATGATCTGATCTGATCCAGATTCAGCAATCTAATAGATATGGTCATTATCTATGATTCTGCGTTTTTAGTTTTCTCGAATCTGCAATATTGTGGATGCAACAGATTTTCGTCCTTTGTGTGGGCGGAAGGGGGTGAGGCGAAATTTTGAGATATTTTTGTAGCAGTGACATATCACAGAAGTCTGGATCCAAAACATCGTTGCTCTAGCTCTTATAGTCTTTGAGCACTAGGCGCTAATAGGGACGGACAGACGGACAGACGGACGGACGGACAGACGGACAGACAGACATGGCTCAATCGACTCGGCTATTGATGCTGATCAAGAATATATATACTTTATGGGGTCGGAAACGATTCTTTCTGGACGTTACACACATCCACTTTTACCACAAATCTAATATACCCAATACTCATTTTGAGAATCGGGTATAACGAGGGGGAACGTTGTGAGTTGCTGCGGACACCGCAACTCTACAGTTATACCCGATACTTAGTCAGAATGGCTCTCCTCCGGCAGCCGCCGCTAATATTGAACGACACGACAAAGAATGCGTGCGAGAGAGACAGAAAATCAGTCTGAGCGTGACGTCGGGCGCTGCGTAGCCACTGCAATTTGATTTGTTCCTATTGGCTATAAAAATGATCTGATCTGATCCAGATTCAGCAATCTTATAGATGTGGTCATTATCTATGATTCTGCGTTTTTAGTTTTCTTGAATCTGCAATATTGTGGATGCAACAGATTTTCGTCCTTTGTGTGGGCGGAAGGGGGTGGGGCGAAATTTTGAGATATTTTTGTAGCAGTGACATATCACAGAAGTCTGGATCCAAAACATCGTTGCTCTAGCTCTTATAGTCTTTGAGCACTAGGCGCTAATAGGGACGGACAGACGGACAGACGGACGGACGGACAGACGGACAGACAGACATGGATCAATCGACTCGGCTATTGATGCTGATCAAGAATATATATACTTTATGGGGTCGGAAACGATTCTTTCTGGACGTTACACACATCCACTTTTACCACAAATCTAATATACCCCAATACTCATTTTGAGTATCGGGTATAACGAGGGGGAACGTTGTGAGTTGCTGCGGACACCGCAACTCTACAGTTATACTCGATACTTAGTCAGTATGGCTCTCCTCCGGCAGCCGCCGCTAATATTGAACGACACGACAAAGAATGCGTGCGAGAGAGACAGAAAATCAGTCTGAGCGTGACGTCGGGCGCTGCGTAGCCACTGCAATTTGATTTGTTCCTATTGGCTATTAAAATGATCTGATCTGATCCAGATTCAGCAATCTAATAGATATGGTCATTATCTATGATTCTGCGTTTTTAGTTTTCTCGAATTTGCAATATTGTGGATGCAACAGATTTTCGTCCTTTGTGTGGGCGGAAGGGGGTGGGGCGAAATTTTGAGATATTTTTGTAGCAGTGACATATCACAGAAGTCTGGATCCAAAACATCGTTGCTCTAGCTCTTATAGTCTTTGAGCACTAGGCGCTAATAGGGACGGACAGACGGACAGACGGACGGACGGACAGACGGACAGACGGACAGACAGACATGGCTCAATCGACTCGGCTATTGATGCTGATCAAGAATATATATACTTTATGGGGTCGGAAACGATTCTTTCTGGACGTTACACACATCCACTTTTACCACAAATCTAATATACCCCAATACTCATTTTGAGTATCGGGTATAACGAGGGGAACGTTGTGAGTTGCTGCGGACACCGCAACTCTACAGTTATACCCGATACTTAGTCAGTATGGCTCTCCTCCGGCAGCCGCCGCTAATATTGAACGACACGACAAAGAATGCGTGCGAGAGAGACAGAAAATCAGTCTGAGCGTGACGTCGGGCGCTGCGTAGCCACTGCAGTTTGATTTGTTCCTATTGGCTATAAAAATGATCTGATCTGATCCAGATTCAGCAATCTAATAGATGTGGTCATTATCTATGATTCTGCGTTTTTAGTTTTCTCGAATCTGCAATATTGTGGATGCAACAGATTTTCGTCCTTTGTGTGTTCGGAAGGGGGTGGGGCGAAATTTGGAGATATTTTTGTAGCAGTGACATATCACAGAAGTCTGGATCCAAAACATCGTTGCTCTAGCTCTTATAGTCTTTGAGCACTAGGCGCTAATAGGGACGGACAGACGGACAGACGGACGGACGGACAGACGGACAGACGGACAGACGGACAGACAGACATGGCTCAATCGACTCGGCAATTGATGCTGATCAAGAATATATATACTTTATGGGGTCGGAAACGATTCTTTCTGGACGTTACACACATCCACTTTAACCACAAATCTAATATACCCCAATACTCATTTTGAGTATCGGGTATAACGAGGGGAACGTTGTGAGTTGCTGCGGACACCGCAACTCTACAGTTATACCCGATACTTAGTCAGTATGGCTCTCCTCCGGCAGCCGCCGCTAATATTGAACGACACGACAAAGAATGCGTGCGAGAGAGACAGAAAATCAGTCTGAGCGTGACGTCGGGCGCTGCGTAGCCACTGCAGTTTGATTTGTTCCTATTGGCTATAAAAATGATCTGATCTGATCCAGATTCAGCAATCTAATAGATATGGTCATTATCTATGATTCTGCGTTTTTAGTTTTCTCGAATCTGCAATATTGTGGATGCAACAGATTTTCGTCCTTTGTGTTGGCGGAAGGGGGTGAGGCAAAATTTTGAGATATTTTTGTAGCAGTGACATATCACAGAAGTCTGGATCCAAAACATCGTTGCTCTAGCTCTTATAGTCTTTGAGCACTAGGCGCTAATAGGGACGGACAGACGGACAGACGGACGGACGGACAGACGGACAGACGGACAGACAGACATGGCTCAATCGACTCGGCTATTGATGCTGATCAAGAATATATATACTTTATGGGGTCGGAAACGATTCTTTCTGGACGTTACACACATCCACTTTTACCACAAGTCTAATATACCCCAATACTAATTTTGAGTATCGGGTATAAAAACGAGGGGGAACGTTGTGAGTTGCTGCGGACACCGCAACTCTACGGTTATACCCGATACTAAGTCAGTATGGATCTCCTCCGGCAGAAGCCGCTAATATTAAACGACACGACAAAGAGTGCGTGCGAGAGAGACAGAAAATCAGTCTGAGCGTGACGTCGGGCGCTGCGTAGCCACTGCAATTTGATTTGTTCCTATTGGCTATAAAAATGATAAAAGTGACATATCACAGAAGTCTGGATCCAAAACATCGTTGCTCTAGCTTTTATAGTCTTTGAGCACTAGGCGCTAATAGGGACGGACAGACGGACGGACGGACAGACGGACAGACAGACATGGCTCAATCGACTCGGCTATTGATGCTGATCAAGAATATATATACTTTATGGGGTCGGAAACGATTCTTTCTGGACGTTACACACATCCACTTTTACCACAAATCTAATATACCCCAATACTCATTTTGAGAATCGGGTATAACGAGGGGGAACGTTGTGAGTTGCTGCGGACACCGCAACTCTACAGTTATCCCCGATACTTAGTCAGAATGGCTCTCCTCCGGCAGCCGCCGCTAATATTGAACGACACGACAAAGAATGCGTGCGAGAGAGACAGAAAATCAGTCTGAGCGTGACGTCGGGCGCTGCGTAGCCACTGCAAATTGATTTCTTGCTTTTGGCTACAAAAATGATCCGATCTGATCCAGATTCAGCAATCTGATAGATATGGTCATTATCTATGATTCTGCGGTTTTAGTTTTCTCGAGCCTGCAATATTGTGGATGCAATAGATTTTCGTCCTTTGTGTGGGCGGAAGGGGGTGGGGCGAAATTTTGAGATATTTTTGTAGCAGTGACATATCACAGAAGTCTGGATCCAAAACATCGTTGCTCTAGCTCTTATAGTCTTTGAGCACTAGGCGCTAATAGGGACGGACAGACGGACAGACGGACAGACAGACATGGCACAATCGACTCGGCTATTGATGCTGATCAAGAATATATATACTTTATGGGGTCGGAAACGATTCTTTCTGGACGTTACACACATCCACTTTTACCACAAATCTAATATACCCCAATACTCATTTTGAGAATCGGGTATAACGAGGGGGAACGTTGTGAGTTGCTGCGGACACCGCAACTCTACAGTTATACCCGATACTTAGTCAGAATGGCTCTCCTCCGGCAGCCGCCGCTAATATTGAACGACACGACAAAGAATGCGTGCGAGAGAGACAGAAAATCAGTCTGAGCGTGACGTCGGGCGCTGCGTAGCCACTGCAATTTGATTTGTTCCTATTGGCTATAAAAATGATCTGATCTGATCCAGATTCAGCAATCTAATAGATATGGTCATTATCTATGATTCTGCGTTTTTAGTTTTCTCGAATCTGCAATATTGTGGATGCAACAGATTTTCGTCCTTTGTGTGGGCGGAAGGGGGTGAAGCGAAATTTTGAGATATTTTTGTAGCAGTGACATATCACAGAAGTCTGGATCCAAAACATCGTTGCTCTAGCTCTTATAGTCTTTGAGCACTAGGCGCTAATAGGGACGGACAGACGGACAGACAGACATGGCACAATCGACTCGGCTATTGATGCTGATCAAGAATATATATACTTTATGGGGTCGGAAACGATTCTTTCTGGACGTTACACACATCCACTTTTACCACAAATCTAATATACCCCAATACTCATTTTGAGAATCGGGTATAACGAGGGGAACGTTGTGAGTTGCTGCGGACACCGCAACTCTACAGTTATACCCGATACTTAGTCAGAATGGCTCTCCTCCGGCAGCCGCCGCTAATATTGAACGACACGACAAAGAATGCGTGCGAGAGAGACAGAAAATCAGTCTGAGCGTGACGTCGGGCGCTGCGTAGCCACTGCAATTTGATTTGTTCCTATTGGCTATAAAAATGATCTGATCTGATCCAGATTCAGCAATCTTATAGATGTGGTCATTATCTATGATTCTGCGTTTTTAGTTTTCTTGAATCTGCAATATTGTGGATGCAACAGATTTTCGTCCTTTGTGTGGGCGGAAGGGGGTGGGGCGAAATTTTGAGATATTTTTGTAGCAGTGACATATCACAGAAGTCTGGATCCAAAACATCGGTGCTCTAGCTCTTATAGTCTTTGAGCACTAGGCGCTAATAGGGACGGACAGACGGACGGACGGACAGACGGACAGACGGACAGACAGACATGGCTCAATCGACTCGGCTATTGATGCTGATCAAGAATATATATACTTTATGGGGTCGGAAACGATTCTTTCTGGACGTTACACACATCCACTTTTACCACAAATCTAATATACCCCAATACTCATTTTGAGAATCGGGTATAACGAGGGGGAACGTTGTGAGTTGCTGCGGACACCGCAACTCTACAGTTATACCCGATACTTAGTCAGTATGGCTCTCCTCCGGCAGCCGCCGCTAATATTGAACGACACGACAAAGAATGCGTGCGAGAGAGACAGAAAATCAGTCTGAGCGTGACGTCGGGCGCTGCGTAGCCACTGCAATTTGATTTGTTCCTATTGGCTATAAAAATGATCTGATCTGATCCAGATTCAGCAATCTTATAGATGTGGTCATTATCTATGATTCTGCGTTTTTAGTTTTCTTGAATCTGCAATATTGTGGATGCAACAGATTTTCGTCCTTTGTGTGGGCGGAAGGGGGGGGGGCGAAATTTTGAGATATTTTTGTAGCAGTGACATATCACAGAAGTCTGGATCCAAAACATCGTTGCTCTAGCTCTTATAGTCTTTGAGCACTAGGCGCTAATAGGGACGGACAGACGGACGGACGGACAGACGGACAGACGGACAGACAGACATGGCTCAATCGACTCGGCTATTGATGCTGATCAAGAATATATATACTTTATGGGGTCGGAAACGATTCTTTCTGGACGTTACACACATCCACTTTTACCACAAATCTAATATACCCCAATACTCATTTTGAGTATCGGGTATAACGAGGGGGAACGTTGTGAGTTGCTGCGGACACCACAACTCTACAGTTATACTCGATACTTAGTCAGTATGGCTCTCCTCCGGCAACCGCCGCTAATATTGAACGACACGACAAAGAATGCGTGCGAGAGAGACAGAAAATCAGTCTGAGCGTGACGTCGGGCGCTGCGTAGCCACTGCAATTTGATTTGTTCCTATTGGCTATAAAAATGATCTGATCTGATCCAGATTCAGCAATCTAATAGATATGGTCATTATCTATGATTCTGCGTTTTTAGTTTTCTCGAATTTGCAATATTGTGGATGCAACAGATTTTCGTCCTTTGTGTGGGCGGAAGGGGGTGGGGCGAAATTTTGAGATATTTTTGTAGCAGTGACATATCACAGAAATCTGGATCCAAAACATCGTTGCTCTAGCTCTTATAGTCTTTGAGCACTAGGCGCTAATAGGGACGGACAGACGGACAGACGGACGGACGGAAAGACGGACAGACGGACAGACAGACATGGCTCAATCGACTCGGCAATTGATGCTGATCAAGAATATATATACTTTATGGGGTCGGAAACGATTCTTTCTGGACGTTACACACATCCACTTTAACCAAAAATCTAATACACCCCAATACTCATTTTGAGTATCGGGTATAACGAGGGGGAACGTTGTGAGTTGCTGCGGACACCGCAACTCTACAGTTATACCCGATACTTAGTCAGTATGGCTCTCCTCCGGCAGCCGCCGCTAATATTGAACGACACGACAAAGAATGCGTGCGAGAGAGACAGAAAATCAGTCTGAGCGTGACGTCGGGCGCTGCGTAGCCACTGCAATTTGATTTGTTCCTATTGGCTATAAAAATGATCTGATCTGATCCAGATTCAGCAATCTAATAGATGTGGTCATTATCTATGATTCTGCGTTTTTAGTTTTCTCGAATCTGCAATATTGTGGATGCAACAGATTTTCGTCCTTTGTGTGGGCGGAAGGGGATGGGGCGAAATTTGGAGATATTTTTGTAGCAGTGACATATCACAGAAGTCTGGATCCAAAACATCGTTGCTCTAGCTCTTATAGTCTTTGAGCACTAGGCGCTAATAGGGACGGACAGACGGACAGACGGACGGACGGACAGACGGACAGACGGACAGACGGACAGACAGACATGGCTCAATCGACTCGGCAATTGATGCTGATCAAGAATATATATACTTTATGGGGTCGGAAACGATTCTTTCTGGACGTTACACACATCCACTTTAACCACAAATCTAATATACCCCAATACTCATTTTGAGTATCGGGTATAACGAGGGGGAACGTTGTGAGTTGCTGCGGACACCGCAACTCTACAGTTATACCCGATACTTAGTCAGTATGGCTCTCCTCCGGCAGCCGCCGCTAATATTGAACGACACGACAAAGAATGCGTGCGAGAGAGACAGAAAATCAGTCTGAGCGTGACGTCGGGCGCTGCGTAGCCACTGCAATTTGATTTGTTCCTATTGGCTATAAAAATGATCTGATCTGATCCAGATTCAGCAATCTAATAGATATGGTCATTATCTATGATTCTGCGTTTTTAGTTTTCTCGAATCTGCAATATTGTGGATGCAACAGATTTTCGTCCTTTGTGTGGGCGGAAGGGGGTGGGGCGAAATTTTGAGATATTTTTGTAGCAGTGACATATCACAGAAATCTGGATCCAAAACATCGTTGCTCTAGCTCTTATAGTCTTTGAGCACTAGGCGCTAATAGGGACGGACAGACGGACAGACGGACGGACGGACAGACGGACAGACGGACAGACAGACATGGCTCAATCGACTCGGCAATTGATGCTGATCAAGAATATATATACTTTATGGGGTCGGAAACGATTCTTTCTGGACGTTACACACATCCACTTTAACCACAAATCTAATACACCCCAATACTCATTTTGAGTATCGGGTATAACGAGGGGGAACGTTGTGAGTTGCTGCGGACACCGCAACTCTACAGTTATACCCGATACTTAGTCAGTATGGCTCTCCTCCGGCAGCCGCCGCTAATATTGAACGACACGACAAAGAATGCGTGCGAGAGAGACAGAAAATCAGTCTGAGCGTGACGTCGGGCGCTGCGTAGCCACTGCAATTTGATTTGTTCCTATTGGCTATAAAAATGATCTGATCTGATCCAGATTCAGCAATCTAATAGATGTGGTCATTATCTATGATTCTGCGTTTTTAGTTTTCTCGAATCTGCAATATTGTGGATGCAACAGATTTTCGTCCTTTGTGTGGGCGGAAGGGGATGGGGCGAAATTTGGAGATATTTTTGTAGCAGTGACATATCACAGAAGTCTGGATCCAAAACATCGTTGCTCTAGCTCTTATAGTCTTTGAGCACTAGGCGCTAATAGGGACGGACAGACGGACAGACGGACGGACGGACAGACGGACAGACGGACAGACAGACATGGCTCAATCGACTCGGCAATTGATGCTGATCAAGAATATATATACTTTATGGGGTCGGAAACGATTCTTTCTGGACGTTACACACATCCACTTTAACCACAAATCTAATATACCCCAATACTCATTTTGAGTATCGGGTATAACGAGGGGGAACGTTGTGAGTTGCTGCGGACACCGCAACTCTACGGTTATACCCGATACTTAGTCAGTATGGCTCTCCCCCGCCGGCCGCCGCTAATATTGAACGACACGACAAAGAATGCGTGCG
Source organism: Drosophila miranda (assembly GCF_003369915.1). Lineage (NCBI taxonomy): Eukaryota > Metazoa > Arthropoda > Insecta > Diptera > Drosophilidae > Drosophila > Drosophila miranda. The sequence goes on from NW_022881614.1 coordinate 30,000,992, forward strand.
AGAGAGACAGAAAATCAGTCTGAGCGTGACGTCGGGCGCTGCGTAGCCACTGCAATTTGGTTTGTTCCTATTGGCTATAAAAATGATCTGATCTGATCCAGATTCAGCAATCTAATAGATATGGTCATTATCTATGATTCTGCGTTTTTAGTTTTCTCGAATCTGCAATATTGTGGATGCAACAGATTTTCGTCCTTTGTGTTGGCGGAAGGGGGTGAGGCAAAATTTTGAGATATTTTTGTAGCAGTGACATATCACAGAAGTCTGGATCCAAAACATCGTTGCTCTAGCTCTTATAGTCTTTGAGCACTAGGCGCTAATAGGGACGGACAGACGGACAGACGGACAGACGGACGGACGGACAGACGGACAGACGGACAGACAGACATGGCTCAATCGACTCGGCTATTGATGCTGATCAAGAATATATATACTTTATGGGGTCGGAAACGATTCTTTCTGGACGTTACACACATCCACTTTTACCACAAGTCTAATATACCCCAATACTCATTTTGAGTATCGGGTATAAAAACGAGGGGAACGTTGTGAGTTGCTGCGGACACCGCAACTCTACGGTTATACCCGATACTAAGTCAGTATGGATCTCCTCCGGCAGAAGCCGCTAATATTAAACGACACGACAAAGAGTGCGTGCGAGAGAGACAGAAAATCAGTCTGAGCGTGACGTCGGGCGCTGCGTAGCCACTGCAATTTGCTTTGTTCCTATTGGCTATAAAAATGATAAAAGTGACATATCACAGAAGTCTGGATCCAAAACATCGTTGCTCTAGCTTTTATAGTCTTTGAGCACTAGGCGCTAATAGGGACTGACAGACGGACGGACGGACAGACGGACAGACAGACATGGCTCAATCGACTCGGCTATTGATGCTGATCAAGAATATATATACTTAATGGGGTCGGAAACGATTCTGTCTGGACGTTACACACATCCACTTTTACCACAAATCTAATATACCCCAATACTCATTTTGAGTATCGGGTATAGCGAGGGGGAACGTTGTGAGTTGCTGCGGACACCGCAACTCTACAGTTATACCCGATACTTAGTCAGTATGGCTCTCCTCCGGCAGCCGCCGCTAATATTGAACGACACGACAAAGAATGCGTGCGAGAGAGACAGAAAATCAGTCTGAGCGTGACGTCGGGCGCTGCGTAGCCACTGCAAATTGATTTCTTGCTTTTGGCTACAAAAATGATCCGATCTGATCCAGATTCAGCAATCTGATAGATATGGTCATTATCTATGATTCTGCGTTTTTAGTTTTCTCGAGCCTGCAATATTGTGGATGCAACAGATTTTCGTCCTTTGTGTGGGCGGAAGGGGGTGGGGCGAAATTTTGAGATATTTTTGTAGCAGTGACATATCACAGAAGTCTGGATTCAAAACATCGTTGCTCTAGCTCTTATAGTCTTTGAGCACTAGGCGCTAATAGGGACGGACAGACGGAGAGACAGACATGGCTCAATCGACTCGGCTATTGATGCTGATCAAGAATATATATACTTTATGGGGTCGGAAACGATTCTTTCTGGACGTTACACACATCCACTTTTACCACAAATCTAATATACCCCAATACTCATTTTGAGTATCGGGTATAAAAACGAGGGGGAACGTTGTGAGTTGCTGCGGACACCGCAACTCTACGGTTATACCCGATACTAAGTCAGTATGGCTTTCCTCCGGCAGAAGCCGCTAATATTAAACGACACGACAAAGAGTGCGTGCGAGAGAGACAGAAATTTTGAGATATTTTTGTAGCAGTGACATATCACAGAAGTCTGGATCCAAAACATCGTTGCTCTAGCTCTTATAGTCTTTGAGCACTATGTAGTGGCCAGTTGTGACTCTAAAACTCCAGAGAACAGCTTGGGAACATAACATTAACTCTGCTCTTTACAAAAACAAGATAAGAGATCAATTACAAGAGAGCAGTAGTTAAAGCTTCCATTGAAGAGCTTAATGTCTAATTTAGAGAAGCAGCGTGGATCTGTGGGAGTTATGTTTTAAAGCTTTACTAGAAATCATACGATTACTCCGTTAGTCGTGGAAGCTATGTGTAAGCTTTGCTTAGCATCGTACGATTACTCAGTTATCTAGGGAAGCAAGGTGTAAGCTTTGTCTAGAATCGTACGATTACCCCGTTGGTTGTGGAAGGTAAAGTTCCGATCGTAAGGGCTAATGCAAGTAATAGAACTTCTGGCTAGATCATTGCTATAGTGAAGCTGTGCGAATTCGGATGTGTCTTTTTATACAAATATATAGATCCAAGTGAATTTGAAAACGTTGTGCAATCAAACACGTGCCAAGTAAATTGAAGTTCTGGTGGACTACATTATTCCTTTTGGATTAAGAAAAAATAAAAGGGCTGGAAATCTTACTACGTTCGACACTGGGAAAGAAAAAACCAATTGACCCCCCTCCAAGAACGAGGCCGTCAAAGTCCATCGATTTCTTAGTAGATCTGGGAAAGACCTCGGATTTCCCAGGAACCAGCATCTACATAAACCAACGATAACTACAACCAAATAAACCAGAAAGAGCCGTCCGAAGATATACTAGAGTGAAACCCGAAGTTATGTGGAGGCATACTTGAGCTGAAGTACATTTTGGAGTAAGACGAGAAGAATGGTTTTCTTGCGAATTCGGAGAAACTAATATGCCGCACTCGTCACCCTTCTCGCTTATGAATTAAGCGCGCGGCTAAGGCTTTCGCATGTAGTTCTTCGCAATGTGTGGAGTGGCTCTCAAACTGTGAAAATAAAACATTATTCTGCGGCGATCCACACTGCCGTTTAATAGTCGTCGTGTGAAAATGTACCAAAGTATTAGTTTTGAGTCTCGTCATGAGATTTTCCATTTATTAAAGATTAGGCTACGCACTAACTATTTTTTTATTGTCTAGATTTAAAAAGAAAAAAAAAAACCAATAATGTATATAATTACCCATAATTAGAAATTAGCGCAAATGAAAACCACATTTTTTTAAGATCCGCCGTTGAGTGGCAAATCGTCGTCGTACGGGTATGGAAATGGAAAGAAAATCGGTGTTTCATCCGAATTAGAAGTGAAGACCTGTATATTCATAATTTTTCTCCCTTCCTCCCTTCCTTGAGCTCAACGGACACGCCGGATAATTCGTATAAAGTATGAGTGAGTTACGAAACTTCCTTAAACGGAATTCTCGAGTATTTTCGAAATATATATCTGTCTTATAAAACTTATATTCCGGTATATAAAACAACCATATCCGTGCCATAATTTAAAGCGGATCGGCTACTAATTTTTCTTTCACGTTTGCCTTCTAGTTATATAATTATCATATTTTTCTCTTCTTTCCAATTTAATTTCTTTTACGCCATATTCTCTACACATAAGTCCTATATACATATATACATATATACATATAACTAGGTATAACTGGATCCTATTTCCTCCTTCTTTATTTAATTACTTTATGCTAAGTTTATACTTATCTGGAAAACCATGAAGTCCAAACCCTTAAATTTTGAATTATTAAATAATAATTAGTAGATAATAATGGAACATTAAACCTTTCGTGTTTGTCCTGAGTAGAGCCTGAGGAAGTCCGATGATCAAATAGAGATGCGCTCGATTAGGGTTATGCTGTCGATTAAACGGCATACAAAGGTAGGGAGGGTAGAGAAGGGGTCAAAGTCATCTGAGTTCCCCAAGAGCGACGGAATATAGCCTGACTATTTGTCGGTAGTCGGTTAAACAGTTAGTTAAAATTCACATTCTTTTCTTTTTGATTTCTTTTGTAGAGTTCCTTTTGAACATTAAATCAAGTGTACCTAAAACATCTTTGCGAATGTGTTCGTATAGCAGATAGGAGAGTAGGAAAGATCCCACGACATTCCGGCGAGCTAGTTAGAGCATAGCTAGAGGTACACGTTCCGAAATCCTGCTATACTATTGGTGTCTGACCGTCAAAAAAAGTATGTACAACCTCCATCCGTACATACAATCTCACACCTCTACGAATATGAATTTCTGGCACATTACATAGATTGGCGCCCAACGTGGGGCCAGAGTACGAGTTACTACTGGTTAAAACCCCCAAAAACTTTGCTCGTTGCAATTTTAAATTCCACATTAAAATTAATACTTCCCGTCCAACTACTGTAACGGAGGATATTGATGGAATTTTGGGTTTAAGATTCTGAGTTTCGGAATACCTAACCAAATAGAATCCGCCAGGTAGCAAGGGATGGAAACTGATTTTTTTTTGTTACCAGAATTAATTTGCGAATATACGACAGCTATTCACAAAGGCGGATAGGTCGGCCAAATTATAATAGGATAACCCCAAAAGAGTTTATGAGGGAAGAGTATCGATGGCTTTCGGAAGTCTAATTTTCTAGATATAGATTTGGAAATTAGCCATTGCCAAGGTTACTGACCACATAAACATACCATAGACCAAATTAGATTTCATTGAGGTTATATTCCGGCGACAAGAGAAAGCGTATATCGGACGGAGTCAAGCTCGAAAAGGACAAATATTGGGTATTTAGGAAAATTTGGTAGAATTTATTGAAGCTTTGGTCCTATAATTAGGGATTTCCACATTTAGTGATCAGAACTCGTATTACTGGGTTACCTTAACATGTCACCAGTACAACGTACCCCAGGGGGCAAGGCGTCGGGTGACGTGGACGCCCAGATCTGTGGTATATGTCAAGAAGCCATAAGAAGAAGTCAACTAATATGTACTGCATCTTGTGGGCACAGGTATCATGATACTTGCATGAAAGAATTCGTGAAAAATAACAGAAATTGCCCCGTATGTAGGGCGGAGTTGAATCCGGAGGAACTTTCGTTTGATGAGAATACTCTAGCAGCCGAATTACCACCCGACATGGGTTCGGGTATAGTGCCGTTAGAAGGGGGATCCAACCCGGAGTCAAACGCTTCAGAGAGAGGACTTCAAAAGTCAAGAGGGGCTAGGCCTAAACAGGGACGGGGAACTACATCGCGCAGAGGGATGCATACTAGGTTGCAGTCTCAACAATTTCGGGATAATTCTTTGGGCAGTATCAGCCATAGGTCGGGCGAAGGAGATATGTCGGAAAGAACCCTTGAGGTTATACAAGCCCTGATAAAAGGTGAGCAGAAAGAAATGATGGTGGAGCTAAGTTCATTCGTTAAGAATTTGATCGAAGAAAATCTACGCGGACAATTAGGTAGGATGACTATAGCTTCAGATAGCACGCCTGTGCAAGCGACAAGGCAAAATCACGAGCCTAATATAACAGGAAACTCGTTGTCTTCAGAAAATGAAAGGGAAAGGGGATTACCACATCCAAATGTCTCTAACAGGGCAATAGCTCCTGGGAAGGCCGCTAATATCTTAGCCAGTTGGCGACTAAAGTTTGACGGATCCAAATACGCTATGCACGTCGACGAATTCCTGTACAGGGTTCGTTCACTTACATCCTCCACTTTAAATAACGATTACGAATTACTCTGTGACAATATGCATCTGCTTTTCTCGTCTAAAGCCAGCGATTGGTTTTGGAACTTCCATAGAAAGAACCCACAGTTTTCTTGGCAAACTTTTTCTGCCTCATTTAGACAACGATTCGATGATGCTAAAGATGATTTCGACTTGTGGGAGTTGATTAGAAAACGCCGTCAGAGAGAGGGTGAATCGTTTGACGATTACCAGACGGCCGTCGAAGAATTAGTGTCCAGGCTCTCACACGAGGTTAGCGAAAATAAGTTAGTAGACATTTAAAAACGTAACGCAAAAACGGCCCTCAGATATGAACTCTTGCATCTCAAAATCAGCGATCGAACTGGCCTGAGAGAAGAAGTTCGCAAGCATGAAAACTTCTGTAAAGACAACCATAACCCTTTTCCACGAGGTAAATTCAGCAAACCGAATGTAGCAGAAATACTTACGGACAATGAAGATATGGAGGAAGGAGACGTTTCGCAGATTTATCGTAAGAAACTAGTATGCTGGAATTGCGACCAGGAAGGGCATCGTTTTGATGATTGTTTAGGAGAAAGGCGAATTTTCTGCTATGGGTGTGGTGCTAAGGATATTTATAAACCTCGATGCGTCAAATGTAACCCAGCGAAAAACTTGAAAGGGGATGTACCGACCGGAGCCCAGTCAGTACATCCGACCAAGAACAGCAACTAAACGAAAGTAAACCAACTACCTTAAGAGGGCTTTCCGAAGGGGTAGTTGACGTAAAACCGGATATGATACTACACCAAATTTGTACAGGTATAGATGTAGCGACTCAAACGATGGAGAGCAAAGAGTTAGATTCAGAAAATGTGAATACGTGGTTTAAATTGTTAGTTAAGCCCAAACGATCAACGGTCCGGAGACGAGCGTTCTGGAAAAAGGTCCAATCTGTTCGAAAACGTTTAGTCTCAGCAGTTATTCTGAGTTCAGATAACCGATTGTACACGGAGGTAATGATCGAAGGGCAAACTTATAAGGCTTTGCTGGATTCAGGAGCAACCATTAGTTGTTTGGGTGGGAGAGCAGCAACCTTTTTAGCACATCACCCACAGTCTCAGAAGTGTTTGGGAACCATACGCACTGCCAGCAACGAAGCTTGTACCGTAGTGTCCAAATTGGTGGTCCCGATTGAATTCCGTAAAATAGTTAAGGAAGTAGAGTTCTTTATCATACCAGATTTAAAGCAAGATGTTTATTTAGGAGTTGACTTTTGGAAAGATTTCGGTCTTCTATCCCAATTATTGACCCGAGAAGGAACTGTGAGCTGTTTGGAGAATAGAGACGACACGATTATGAAGGAAACGCCTAAAATGCATTCCCTAAATGAAGAACAAAGGAACCAATTAGAGGCGGTAATAAGAACCTTCCCGTCATATGAATGCGACGGACTAGGTCGTACACACCTAATACAACATTCTATGGTAATCAATGCCGAAGTACCCGTCAAACAACGACATTGGCCCATTTCCCCCGCGAATGAGAAAGTGATGTTCGAAGAAGTAGAGAAGATGATTAAGCTGGGCGTGATAGAACCTTCAAATAGTCCATGGAGTAGCAATTGCGTCCTAGTAAAGAAAGGGAACAAGAATAGGTTATGCCTTGATTCTCGAGAGATCAACAAATATACCCGAAAAGATGCATACCCCCTTCCCCATACAGATGGGATACTCAGTCGATTGCCACCTGCCAAATACATAACGGGACTCGACATGAAGCATGCTTATTGGCAAATTCCCCTAGAGGAGTCTTCACGCCAATACACCGCGTTTACCATACCTAACCGACCGCTGTATCAATACAAAGTTATGCCTTTTGGTCTAACCAATGCCTCACAAACCCTCTGTCGTTTAATGGATAAGGTAATACCTGCTAACTTGCGTACGAGAGTGTTTGTTTACCTCGATGACTTACTAATTTTATCAGACGATTTCGAATCCCATTTAATGTTACTGAGAGAAGTTGCAGTACACTTACGAAAGGCTAATCTTACGATAAACATTGCCAAGTCGCACTTTTGCATGCGTGAGATTAAGTATCTGGGGTTCATCATTGGATACGGACAGGTAAAGACGGATCCGAGTAAAATTGAAGCTATTAAAGAATTCCCCGTTCCCAAGACGGTAAAACAATTGCGACGATTCCTTGGTCTTGCTGGGTGGTACCGTCGTTTCGTCGACAATTATGCAACGATAAGTTGCGCCCTCACAGAACTATTAAAGAAACCGAAAGCGTATGCGTGGAACCCTTTGGCCAATCAGGCATTTGAAAAACTTAAACAGTGCTTAACGTCAGCTCCCATTTTGTCTACTCCGTATTTCTCAAAACCCTTTTTGCTGTTATGTGATGCTAGTACTGTAGGAATTGGTTGAGTGTTAGCTCAGAAAAACGAAGAAGGAGAAGAATTACCCGTAGCATTCATGTCCGAGAAGCTATCTAAAGCTCAGAAAAACTACTCAGGCACGGAATTAGAATGTTTAGCGGTGATAAAGGGAATTAAAAAGTTTCGTGCTTATGTAGAAGGTCAGGCATTCGAGGTGATAACCGATCATGCCTCATTACAATGGCTTATGCGTCAGAAGGAGTTGTCTGGTAGATTAGCTCGATGGGCCATAAAACTACAGGGATTCTCTTTTGAGATAACGCACCGGAAGGGCTCACTAAACGTGGTAGCGGATGCCCTATCGCGTAAAGAGGAAATTACTGTTTCTGAAATGGAAGAGCAGGGTCCGATAGTTGATCTATCTGCCGCAGAATTTAAATCACCAGAATATATGACCTTAATTGATAATATTCGCGCTAAGCAAGACAAATTACCAGACTTGAAGATTCTCAATGATTTTGTCTACAAAAGAACCGAACCTGATCAGGGAAATAATGGTGTAGATAATCTATCTTGGAAATTGTGGATTCCTAGGGAACTCACCCAAGGTGTAATCTCACGAGCACATGACCCGCCCAATGCCGCCCACAGTGGAGTAGGGAAAACCATCGAAAAGATTAAAAGATATTTGTTTTGGCCAAAAATGAACAAGCAAATACGTGAGTATGTAGCTCATTGGCAAAGACTATGAGTTGCTTCGCCACTTAAGACTCTTATCGGAGGATAGCCGCATTAGTTATCCGGAAGCACTACAATTTATTTGCGAATCGGCAAAGAAAAAGGTAAAAGAGTCACATGAACAAAATTCTAGGCGATATAATCTACGCTGTCGAAAAGTAGAGTTTAAGGTTGGAGAGCCAGTACTTGCCCGCAATTTCTGCCAAAGCAATGCTATTAAAAAGTTCAATTCAAAGTTAGCGCCGGTTTTTATTTCAGCCGTGGTATCTAGACGAGTTGGCTCATCCTATTATCAACTGAAGAACGAACAGGGTAAAAACTTAGGAATATTTCACCTCAAAGACATACAAGTGAAACACTAGGCAACTGTCCTTTTTCCGTTTAGGCTTCGCCAGTTAAAACTAGCGCTTCCTCAACTGTGGTGTAGTGGCCAGTTGTGACTCTAAAACTCCAGAGAACAGCTTGGGAACATAACATTAACTCTGCTCTTTACAAAAACAAGATAAGAGATCAATTACAAGAGAGCAGTAGTTAAAGCTTCCATTGAAGAGCTTAATGTCTAATTTAGAGAAGCAGCGTGGATCTGTGGGAGTTATGTTTTAAAGCTTTACTAGAAATCATACGATTACTCCGTTAGTCGTGGAAGCTATGTGTAAGCTTTGCTTAGCATCGTACGATTACTCCGTTATCTAGGGAAGCAAGGTGTAAGCTTTGTCTAGAATCGTACGATTACCCCGTTGGTTGTGGAAGGTAAAGTTCCGATCGTAAGGGCTAATGCAAGTAATAGAACTTCTGGCTAGATCATTGCTATAGTGAAGCTGTGCGAATTCGGATGTGTCTTTTTATACAAATATATAGATCCAAGTGAATTTGAAAACGTTGTGCAATCAAACACGTGCCAAGTAAATTGAAGTTCTGGTGGACTACATTATTCCTTTTGGATTAAGAAAAAATAAAAGGGCTGGAAATCTTACTACGTTCGACACTGGGAAAGAAAAAACCAATTGACCCCCCCTCCAAGAACGAGGCCGTCAAAGTCCATCGATTTCTTAGTAGATCTGGGAAAGACCTCGGATTTCCCAGGAACCAGCATCTACATAAACCAACGATAACTACAACCAAATAAACCAGAAAGAGCCGTCCGAAGATATACTAGAGTGAAACCCGAAGTTATGTGGAGGCATACTTGAGCTGAAGTACATTTTGGAGTAAGACTAGAAGAATGGTTTTCTTGCGAATTCGGAGAAACTAATATGCCGCACTCGTCACCCTTCTCGCTTATGAATTAAGCGCGCGGCTAAGGCTTTCGCATGTAGTTCTTCGCAATGTGTGGAGTGGCTCTCAAACTGTGAAAATAAAACATTATTCTGCGGCGATCCACACTGCCGTTTAATAGTCGTCGTGTGAAAATGTACCAAAGTATTAGTTTTGAGTCTCGTCATGAGATTTTCCATTTATTAAAGATTAGGCTACGCACTAACTATTTTTTTATTGTCTAGATTTAAAAAGAAAAAAAAAAACCAATAATGTATATAATTACCCATAATTAGAAATTAGCGCAAATGAAAACCACATTTTTTTAAGATCCGCCGTTGAGTGGCAAATCGTCGTCGTACGGGTATGGAAATGGAAAGAAAATCGGTGTTTCATCCGAATTAGAAGTGAAGACCTGTATATTCATAATTTTTCTCCCTTCCTCAGAATATGTTCCTACGTCGCCCCTTGAGCTCAACGGACACGCCGGATAATTCGTATAAAGTATGAGTGAGTTACGAAACTTCCTTAAACGGAATTCTCGAGTATTTTCGAAATATATATCTGTCTTATAAAACTTCTATTCCGGTATATAAAACAACCATATCCGTGCCATAATTTAAAGCGGATCGGCTACTAATTTTTCTTTCACGTTTGCCTTCTAGTTATATAATTATCATATTTTTCTCTTCTTTCCAATTTAATTTCTTTTACGCCATATTCTCTACACATAAGTCCTATATACATATATACATATAACTAGGTATAACTGGATCCTATTTCCTTTTTCTTTATTTAATTACTTTATGCTAAGTTTATACTTATCTGGAAAACCATGAAGTCCAAACCCTTAAATTTTGAATTATTAAATAATAATTAGTAGATAATAATGGAACATTAAACCTTTCGTGTTTGTCCTGAGTAGAGCCTGAGGAAGTCCGATGATCAAATAGAGATGCGCTCGATTAGGGTTATGCTGTCGATTAAACGGCATACAAAGGTAGGGAGGGTAGAGAAGGGGTCAAAGTCATCTGAGTTCCCCAAGAGCGACGGAATATAGCCTGACTATTTGTCGGTAGTCGGTTAAACAGTTAGTTAAAATTCACATTCTTTTCTTTTTGATTTCTTTTGTAGAGTTCCTTTTGAACATTAAATCAAGTGTACCTAAAACATCTTTGCGAATGTGTTCGTATAGCAGATAGGAGAGTAGGAAAGATCCCACGACATTCCGGCGAGCTAGTTAGAGCATAGCTAGAGGTACACGTTCCGAAATCCTGCTATACTATTGGTGTCTGACCGTCAAAAAAAGGATGTACAACCTCCATCCGTACATACAATCTCACACCTCTACGAATATGAATTTCTGGCACATTACAACTAGGCGCTAATAGGGACGGACAGACGGACAGACGGACGGACGGACAGACGAACAGACAGACATGGCTCAATCGACTCGGCTATTGATGCTGATCAAGAATATATATACTTTATGGGGTCGGAAACGATTCTTTCTGGACGTTACACACATCCACTTTTACCACAAATCTAATATACCCCAATACTCGTTTTGAGTATCGGGTATAACGAGGGGAACGTTGTGAGTTGCTGCGGACACCGCAACTCTACAGTTATACCCGATACTTAGTCAGAATGGCTCTCCTCCGGCAGCCGCCGCTAATATTGAACGACACGACAAAGAATGCGTGCGAGAGAGACAGAAAATCAGTCTGAGCGTGACGTCGGGCGCTGCGTAGCCACTGCAATTTGATTTGTTCCTATTGGCTATAAAAATGATCTGATCTGATCCAGATTCAGCAATCTAATAGATGTGGTCAGTATCTATGATTCTGCGTTTTTAGTTTTCTCGAATCTGCAATATTGTGGATGCAACAGATTTTCATCCTTTGTGTGGACGGAAGGGGGTGGGGCGAAATTTTGAGATATTTTTGTAGCAGTGACATATCACAGAAGTCTGGATCCAAAACATCGTTGCTCTAGCTCTTATAGTCTTTGAGCACTAGGCGCTAATAGGGACGGACAGACGGACAGACGGACGGACGGACAGACGGACAGACGGACAGACAGACATGGCTCAATCGACTCGGCTATTGATGCTGATCAAGAATATATATACTTTATGGGGTCGGAAACGATTCTTTCTGGACGTTACACACATCCACTTTTACCACAAATCTAATATACCCCAATACTCGTTTTGAGTATCGGGTATAACGAGGGGGAACGTTGTGAGTTGCTGCGGACACCGCAACTCTACAGTTATACCCGATACTTAGTCAGAATGGCTCTCCTCCGGCAGCCGCCGCTAATATGGAACGACACGACAAAGAATGCGTGCGAGAGAGACAGAAAATCAGTCTGAGCGTGACGTCGGGCGCTGCGTAGCCACTGCAATTTGATTTGTTCCTATTGGCTATAAAAATGATCTGATCTGATCCAGATTCAGCAATCTAATAGATGTGGTCAGTATCTATGATTCTGCGTTTTTAGTTTTCTCGAATCTGCAATATTGTGGATGCAACAGATTTTCGTCCTTTGTGTGGACGGAAGGGGGTGGGGCGAAATTTTGAGATATTTTTGTAGCAGTGACATATCACAGAAGTCTGGATCCAAAACATCGTTGCTCTAGCTCTTATAGTCTTTGAGCACTAGGCGCTAATAGGGACGGACAGACGGACAGACGGACGGACGGACAGACGGACAGACAGACATGGCTCAATCGAGTCGGCTATTGATGCTGATGAAGAATATATATACTTTATGGGGTCGGAAACGATTCTTTCTGGACGTTACACACATCCACTTTTACCACAAATCTAATATACCCCAATACTCATTTTGAGTATCGGGTATAACGAGGGGGAACGTTGTGAGTTGCTGCGGACACCGCAACTCTACAGTTATACCCGATACTTAGTCAGTATGGCTCTCCTCCGGCAGCCGCCGCTAATATTGAACGACACGACAAAGAATGCGTGCGAGAGAGACAGAAAATCAGTCTGAGCGTGACGTCGGGCGCTGCGTAGCCACTGCAATTTGATTTGTTCCTATTGGCTATAAAAATGATCTGATCTGATCCAGATTCAGCAATCTAATAGATATGGTCATTATCTATGATTCTGCGTTTTTAGTTTTCTCGAATTTGCAATATTGTGGATGCAACAGATTTTCGTCCTTGGTGTGGGCGGAAGTGGGCGTGGCGAAGTTTTGAAATATTTTTGTAGCAGTGACATATCACAGAAGTCTGGATCCAAAACATCGTTGCTCTAGCTCTGATAGTCTTTGAGCACTAGGCGCTAGTAGGGACGGACAGACGGACAGACGGACGGACGGTCAGACGGACAGACAGACATGGCTCAATCGACTCGGCTATTGATGCTGATCATGAATATATATACTTTATGGGGTCGGAAACGATTCTTTCTGGACGTTACACACATCCACTTTTACCACAAATCTAATATACCCCAATACTCATTTTGAGTATCGGGTATAACGAGGGGGAACGTTGTGAGTTGCTGCGGACACCGCAACTCTACAGTTATACCCGATACTTAGTCAGAATGGCTCTCCTCCGGCAGCCGCCGCTAATATTGAACGACACGACAAAGAATGCGTGCGAGAGAGACAGAAAATCAGTCTGAGCGTGACGTCGGGCGCTGCGTAGCCACTGCAATTTGATTTGTTCCTATTGGCTATAAAAATGATCTGATCTGATCCAGATTCAGCAATCTAATAGATATGGTCATTATCTATGATTCTGCGTTTTTAGTTTTCTCGAATCTGCAATATTGTGGATGCAACAGATTTTCGTTCTTTGTGTGGGCGGAAGGGGGTGAGGCGAAATTTTGAGATATTTTTGTAGCAGTGACATATCACAGAAGTCTGGATCCAAAACATCGTTGCTCTAGCTCTTATAGTCTTTGAGCACTAGGCGCTAATAGGGACGGACAGACGGGCAGACGGACGGACGGACAGACGGACAGACGGACAGACAGACATGGCTCAATCGACTCGGCTATTGATGCTGATCAAGAATATATATACTTTATGGGGTCGGAAACGATTCTTTCTGGACGTTACACACATCCACTTTTACCACAAATCTAATATACCCCAATACTCATTTTGAGTATCGGGTATAACGAGGGGAACGTTGTGAGTTGCTGCGGACACCGTAACTCTACAGTTATACCCGATACTTAGTCAGAATGGCTCTCCTCCGGCAGCCGCCGCTAATATTGAACGACACGACAAAGAATGCGTGCGAGAGAGACAGAAAATCAGTCTGAGTGTGACGTCGGGCGCTGCGTAGCCACTGCAATTTGATTTGTTCCTATTGGCTATAAAAATGATCTGATCTGATCCAGATTCAGCAATCTAATAGATGTGGTCATTATCTATGATTCTGCGGTTTTAGTTTTCTCGAATCTGCAATATTGTGGATGCAACAGATTTTCGTTCTTTGTGTGGGCGGAAGGGGGTGGGGCGAAATTTTGAGATATTTTTGTAGCAGTGACATATCACAGAAGTCTGGATCCAAAACATCGTTGCTCTAGCTCTTATAGTCTTTGAGCACTAGGCGCTAATAAGGACGGACAGACGGACAGACGGACAGACGGACGGACGGTCAGACGGACCGACGGACAGACAGACATGGCTCAATCGACTCGGCTATTGATGCTGATCAAGAATATATATACTTTATGGGGTCGGAAACGATTCTTTCTGGACGTTACACACATCCACTTTTACCACAAATCTAATATACCCCAATACTCATTTTGAGTATCGGGTATAACGAGGGGAACGTTGTGAGTTGCTGCGGACACCGCAACTCTACAGTTATACCCGAAACTTAGTCAGAATGGCTCTCCTCCGGCAGCCGCCGCTAATATTGAACGACACGACAAAGAATGCGTGCGAGAGAGACAGAAAATCAGTCTGAGCGTGACGTCGGGCGCTGCGTAGCCACTGCAATTTGATTTGTTCCTATTGGCTATAAAAATGATCTGATCTGATCCAGATTCAGCAATCTAATAGATGTGGTCAGTATCTATGATTCTGCGTTTTTAGTTTTCTCGAATCTGCAATATGGTGGATGCAACAGATTTTCGTCCTTTGTTTGTACGGAAAGGGGTTGGGCGAAATTTTGAGATATTTTTGTAGCAGTGACATATCACAGAAGTCTGGATCCAAAACATCGTTGCTCTAGCTCTTATAGTCTTTGAGCACTAGGCGCTAATAGGGACGGACAGACGGACAGACGGGCGGACGGACAGACGGACAGACAGACATGGCTCAATCGACTCGGCTATTGATGCTGATCAAGAATATATATACTTTATGGGGTCGGAAACGATTCTTTCTGGACGTTACACACATCCACTTTTACCACAAATCTAATATACCCCAATACTCATTTTGAGTATCGGGTATAACGAGGGGGAACGTTGTGAGTTGCTGCGGACACCGCAACTCTACAGCTATACCCGATACTTAGTCAGTATGGCTCTCCTCCGGCAGCCGCCGCTAATATTGAACGACACGACAAAGAATGCGTGCGAGAGAGACAGAAAATCAGTCTGAGCGTGACGTCGGGCGCTGCGTAGCCACTGCAATTTGATTTGTTCCTATTGGCTATAAAAATGATCTGATCTGATCCAGATTCAGCAATCTAATAGATATGGTCATTATCTATGATTCTGCGTTTTTAGTTTTCTCGAGTTTGCAATATTGTGGATGCAACAGATTTTCGTCCTTGGTGTGGGCGGAAGTGGGCGTGGCGAAGTTTTGAAATATTTTTGTAGCAGTGACATATCACAGAAGTCTGGATCCAAAACATCGTTGCTCTAGCTCTGATAGTCTTTGAGCACTAGGCGCTAGTAGGGACGGACAGACGGACAGACGGACGGACGGTCAGACGGACAGACAGACATGGCTCAATCGACTCGGCTATTGATGCTGATCATGAATATATATACTTTATGGGGTCGGAAACGATTCTTTCTGGACGTTACACACATCCACTTTTACCACAAATCTAATATACCCCAATACTTATTTTGAGTATCGGGTATAAAAACGAGGGGGAACGTTGTGAGTTGCTGCGGACACCGCAACTCTACAGTTATACCCGATACTTAGTCAGAATGGCTCTCCTCCGGCAGCCGCCGCTAATATTGAACGACACGACAAAGAATGCGTGCGAGAGAGACAGAAAATCAGTCTGAGCGTGACGTCGGGCGCTGCGTAGCCACTGCAATTTGATTTGTTCCTATTGGCTATAAAAATGATCTGATCTGATCCAGATTCAGCAATCTAATAGATATGGTCATTATCTATGATTCTGCGTTTTTAGTTTTCTCGAATCTGCAATATTGTGGATGCAACAGATTTTCGTTCTTTGTGTGGGCGGAAGGGGGTGAGGCGAAATTTTGAGATATTTTTGTAGCAGTGACATATCACAGAAGTCTGGATCCAAAACATCGTTGCTCTAGCTCTTATAGTCTTTGAGCACTAGGCGCTAATAGGGACGGACAGACGGGCAGACGGACGGACGGACAGACGGACAGACGGACAGACAGACATGGCTCAATCGACTCGGCTATTGATGCTGATCAAGAATATATATACTTTATGGGGTCGGAAACGATTCTTTCTGGACGTTACACACATCCACTTTTACCACAAATCTAATATACCCCAATACTCATTTTGAGTATCGGGTATAACGAGGGGGAACGTTGTGAGTTGCTGCGGACACCGTAACTCTACAGTTATACCCGATACTTAGTCAGAATGGCTCTCCTCCGGCAGCCGCCGCTAATATTGAACGACACGACAAAGAATGCGTGCGAGAGAGACAGAAAATCAGTCTGAGTGTGACGTCGGGCGCTGCGTAGCCACTGCAATTTGATTTGTTCCTATTGGCTATAAAAATGATCTGATCTGATCCAGATTCAGCAATCTAATAGATGTGGTCATTATCTATGATTCTGCGTTTTTAGTTTTCTCGAATCTGCAATATTGTGGATGCAACAGATTTTCGTTCTTTGTGTGGGCGGAAGGGGGTGGGGCGAAATTTTGAGATATTTTTGTAGCAGTGACATATCACAGAAGTCTGGATCCAAAACATCGTTGCTCTAGCTCTTATAGTCTTTGAGCACTAGGCGCTAATAAGGACGGACAGACGGACAGACGGACAGACGGACGGACGGTCAGACGGACCGACGGACAGACAGACATGGCTCAATCGACTCGGCTATTGATGCTGATCAAGAATATATATACTTTATGGGGTCGGAAACGATTCTTTCTGGACGTTACACACATCCACTTTTACCACAAATCTAATATACCCCAATACTCATTTTGAGTATCGGGTATAACGAGGGGAACGTTGTGAGTTGCTGCGGACACCGCAACTCTACAGTTATACCCGAAACTTAGTCAGAATGGCTCTCCTCCGGCAGCCGCCGCTAATATTGAACGACACGACAAAGAATGCGTGCGAGAGAGACAGAAAATCAGTCTGAGCGTGACGTCGGGCGCTGCGTAGCCACTGCAATTTGATTTTTTCCTATTGGCTATAAAAATGATCTGATCTGATCCAGATTCAGCAATCTAATAGATGTGGTCAGTATCTATGATTCTGCGTTTTTAGTTTTCTCGAATCTGCAATATGGTGGATGCAACAGATTTTCGTCCTTTGTGTGAACGGAAGGGGGTGGGGCGAAATTTTGAGATATTTTTGTAGCAGTGACATATCACAGAAGTCTGGATCCAAAACATCGTTGCTCTAGCTCTTATAGTCTTTGAGCACTAGGCGCTAATAGGGACGGACAGACGGACAGACGGACGGACGGACAGACGGACAGACGGACCGACGGACAGACAGACATGGCTCAATCGACTCGGCTATTGATGCTGATCAAGAATATATATACTTTATGGGGTCGGAAACGATTCTTTCTGGACGTTACACACATCCACTTTTACCACAAATCTAATATACCCCAATACTCATTTTGAGTATCGGGTATAACGAGGGGGAACGTTGTGAGTTGCTGCGGACACCGCAACTCTACAGTTATACGCGATACTTAGTCAGTAATATTGAACGACACGACAAAGAATGCGTGCGAGAGAGACAGAAAATCAGTCTGAGCGTGACGTCGGGCGCTGCGTAGCCACTGCAATTTGATTTGTTCCTATTGGCTATAAAAATGATCTGATCTGATCCAGATTCAGCAATCTAATAGATATGGTCATTATCTATGATTCTGCGTTTTTAGTTTTCTCGAATCTGCAATATTGTGGATGCAACAGATTTTCGTCCTTTGTGTGGGCGGAAGGGGGTGGGGCGAAATTTTGAGATATTTTTGTAGCAGTGACATATCACAGAAGTCTGGATCCAAAACATCGTTGCTCTAGCTCTTATAGTCTTTGAGCACTAGGCGCTAATAGGGACGGACAGACGGACAGACGGACGGACGGACAGACGGACAGACGGACGGACGGACAGACGGACAGACGGACAGACAGACATGGCACAATCGACTCGGCTATTGATGCTGATCAAGAATATATATACTTTATGGGGTCGGAAACGATTCTTTCTGGACGTTACACACATCCACTTTTACCACAAATCTAATATACCCCAATACTCATTTTGAGTATCGGGTATAACGAGGGGGAACGTTGTGAGTTGCTGCGGACACCGCAACTCTACAGTTATACCCGATACTTAGTCAGTATGGCTCTCCTCCGGCAGCCGCCGCTAATATTGAACGACACGACAAAGAATGCGTGCGAGAGAGACAGAAAATCAGTCTGAGCGTGACGTCGGGCGCTGCGTAGCCACTGCAATTTGATTTGTTCCTTTTGGCTATAAAAATGATCTGATCTGATCCAGATTCAGCAATCTAATAGATGTGGTCAGTATCTATGATTCTGCGTTTTTAGTTTTCTCGAATCTGCCATATTGTGGATGCAACAGATTTTCGTCCTTTGTGTGGGCGGAACGGGGTGGGGCGAAATTTTGAGATATTTTTGTAGCAGTGACATATCATAGAAGTCTGGATCCAAAACATCGTTGCTCTAGCTCTTATAGTCTTTGAGCACTAGGCGCTAATAGGGACGGACAGACGGACAGACGGACGGACGGACAGACGGACAGACAGACATGGCCCAATCGACTCGGCTATTGATGCTGATCAAGAATATATATACTTTATGGGGTCGGAAACGATTCCTTCTGGACGTTACACACATCAACTTTTACCACAAATCTAATATACCCCAATACTCATTTTGAGTATCGGGTATAACGAGGGGGAACGTTGTGAGTTGCTGCGGACACCGCAACTCTACAGTTATACCCGATACTTAGTCAGTATGGCTCTCCTCCGGCAGCCGCCGCTAATATTGAACGACACGACAAAGAATGCGTGCGAGAGAGACAGAAAATCAGTCTGAGCGTGACGTCGGGCGCTGCGTAGCCACTGCAATTTGATTTGTTCCTTTTGGCTATAAAAATGATCTGATCTGATCCAGATTCAGCAATCTAATAGATATGGTCATTATCTATGATTCTGCGTTTTTAGTTTTCTCGAATCTGCCATATTGTGGATGCAACAGATTTTCGTCCTTTGTGTGGGCGGAACGGGGTGGGGCGAAATTTTGAGATATTTTTGTAGCAGTGACATATCATAGAAGTCTGGATCCAAAACATCGTTGCTCTAGCTCTTATAGTCTTTGAGCACTAGGCGCTAATAGGGACGGACAGACGGACAGACGGACGGACGGACAGACGGACAGACGGACGGACGGACAGACGGACAGACGGACAGACAGACATGGCACAATCGACTCGGCTATTGATGCTGATCAAGAATATATATACTTTATGGGGTCGGAAACGATTCTTTCTGGACGTTACACACATCCACTTTTACCACAAATCTAATATACCCCAATACTCATTTTGAGTATCGGGTATAACGAGGGGGAACGTTGTGAGTTGCTGCGGACACCGCAACTCTACAGTTATACCCGATACTTAGTCAGTATGGCTCTCCTCCGGCAGCCGCCGCTAATATTGAACGACACGACAAAGAATGCGTGCGAGAGAGACAGAAAATCAGTCTGAGCGTGACGTCGGGCGCTGCGTAGCCACTGCAATTTGATTTGTTCCTATTGGCTATAAAAATGATCTGATCTGATCCAGATTCAGCAATCTAATAGATATGGTCATTATCTATGATTCTGCGTTTTTAGTTTTCTCGAATCTGCAATATTGTGGATGCAACAGATTTTCGTCCTTTGTGTGGGCGGAAGTGGGCGTGGCGAAGTTTTGAAATATTTTTGTAGCAGTGACATATCACAGAAGTCTGGATCCAAAACATCGTTGCTCTAGCTCTTATAGTCTTTGAGCACTAGGCGCTAATAGGGACGGACAGACGGACAGACGGACAGACGGACGGACGGACAGACGGACAGACGGACAGACAGACATGGCTCAATCGACTCTGCTATTGATGCTGATCAAGAATATATATACTTTATGGGGTCGGAAACGATTCTTTCTGGACGTTACACACAACCACTTTTACCACAAATCTAATATACCCCAATACTCATTTTGAGTATCGGGTATAACGAGGGGAACGTTGTCAGTTGCTGCGGACACCGCAACTCTACAGTTATACCCGATACTTAGTCAGTATGGCTCTCCTCCGGCAGCCGCCGCTAATATTGAACGACACGACAAAGAATGCGTGCGAGAGAGATAGAAAATCAGTCTGAGCGTGACGTCGGGCGCTGCGTAGCCACTGCAAATTGATTTCTTGCTTTTGGCTACAAAAATGATCCGATCTGATCCAGATTCAGCAATCTGATAGATATGGTCATTATCTATGATTCTGCGTTTTTAGTTTTCTCAAATGTGCAATATTGTGGATGCAACAGATTTTCGTTCTTTGTGGGGGCGGAAGGGGGTGGGGCGAAATTTTGAGATATACGTTTTATAGTGAGATCTAACAGAAGTGCGGATACCAAATTTGGTTACTCTAGCCTTAATAGTCTCTGAGATTTGTGGATGCCCCAGATTTTCGTCCTTTGCGTGGGCGGAAGGGGGTGTGGCGAAATTTGGACCCGAAACGGTCAAGGTCCGATATCACAGGAGTGTGGATACCAAATTTTGTTGCTCTGGCTCTTATATGTTCTGAGATCCTTGAACTCATATCTTGCAATTGGCAAAACCGACCATGAAACCTGTGTGTTAGAGAGAGACAGAGCGAGAAAGAATGAAATTGTTTTCTTGATTCTGGCTATAATAATTATACGATCTGGTTGAGATTTTACACTCTAGAACATATAGTCATCCTCTACGATGACTATATGATATGGTTTTATCGTATCTTTAAAAATGTGGATGCCACAGATTTTCGTCCTTTGTGGGGCCGAAGTGGGCGGGGCGAAGTTTTGAAATATTTTTGTAGCAGTGACATATCACAGAAGTCTGGATCCAAAACATCGTTGCTCTAGCTCTTATAGTCTTTGAGCACTAGGCGCTGAAGTGGACGGACAGACGGACAGACGGACGGACGGATAGATTTGTGGTAAAAGTGGATGTGTGTAACGTCCAGAAGGAATCGTTTCCGACCCCATAAAGTATATATTCTTGATCAGCATCAATAGCCGAGTCGATTGGGCCCTGCCTGTCTGTCTGTCTGTCCGTTTGTCCGCCCGTCCGTCTGTCCGTCCCCTTCAGCGCCTTGTGCTCAAAGACTATAAGAGCTAGAGCAACGATGTTTTGGATCCAGACTTCTGTGATATGTCACTGCTTCAAAAATATTTCAAAATTTCGCCCTGCCCACTTCCGCCCCCACAAAAAGCGAAAATCTGTGGCATCAACAAATTCAAAGATACGAGAAAACTGAAAGCGCAGAATCGTAGAGGATGAGGATATGTACTAGAGTGTAAAATCTGAACCAGATCGTATAATTATCATAGCCAGAATCAATAAAATAATTTCATTCTTTCTCGCTCTGTCTCTCTCTAACACACAGGTTTCATGGTCGGTTTTGCCAATTGCAAAATATGAGTTCAAGGATCTCAGAACCTATAAGAGCCAGAGCAACCAAATTTGGTATCCACACTCCTGTGATATCGGACCTTGACCGTTTTGTGTCAAATTTTCGCCACACCTCTTCCGCCCGCATAAAGGACGAAAATCTGGGGCATACACAAATCTCAGAGACTATTAGGGCTAGAGTAACCAAATTTGGTATCCACACTTCCGTTAGATCTCACTATAAAACGTATATATTTTAGAATTTCGACTCACCTCCTTCCGCCCCCACAAAGGACGAAAATCTGTTGCATCCACAATATTGCAGATTCGAGAAAACTAAAAACGCAGAATCATAGATAACGACCTTATCTATCAGATTGCTGAATCTGGATCAGATCGGATCATTTTTGTAGCCAAAAGCAAGAAATCAATTTGCAGTGGCCACGCAGCGCCCGACGTCACGCTCAGACTGATTTTCTGTCTCTCTCGCACGCATTCTTTGTCGTGTCGTTTAATATTAGCGGCGTCTGCCGGAGGAGAGCCATACTGACTTAGTATCGGGTATAACTGTAGAGTTGCGGTCTCCGCAGCAACTCACAACGTTCCCCCTCGTTTTTAACTCTATTTTGGCTTCCGCCGCACAACCGGTCTGGCTCAGCCCTCCGAGATCACTTCCGAGCCTGGCCCGCGCTGGACCGTGCCAGGCCTCTGCTTTACCTTTTGCAGCTTCTCCGCTGCTTCGTGGCTGCGCAGCTTTGGGCTGTCGGCCTCGGCTGCGTGAGCGATCGGCGGCTTCTATGCCGCTTCGCTCTCTTGCATGCTGTTCCTTTGCCTTCGGCCGTTCTTTCTCTTGCTTTGGCTGCGTGGGCGTAAGAGCGACCGGCGAGTCTCTTCGTTTCCTTCTCTTCCATGTCGGCTCTCTTTGCTGCGTGGCCGTAGTAGGCGTCTCTCTTTCGTGTTGTCTCTTCGCTGCTAATAAGTAAAACGCCTCACTATTTTAGAGGTTTTCTTAGCCTATTTCTTATTTTAGTTGGGGAAACTAAGGATTCATTGTTTGTTGTCTAAGTAATACTAATTATAATAGAAGTAATAAGAATCGGATAAAAAGTGATAATGAAATAATGAAATTAGATAACCAGCCGTCGGGGCGGTCCCTCCAGGGGATGGTGTCGTGGTTAGTGCTGTGGAGGCTTATGCCTTCACACTCCCTTCCTACTTCGGGGTGGGGCGCGGTGAAATGCGCACCAAATTCCCGCTGATGCATACGCGGAAGCGTTGGCCGTCGTGGTGTTCTAAGCTGCGGATCCGGCTGCGCCCGTGACGCGCCGCGTTTGCCTGAGCGCTGGCGCCTTCCAACAGGCTTTGCGGGATGCGGCGGTCAGGCGTGCTTACCCGCCAGGCGACTGGGGCGATTGGCCATTCCTGCTCCTCCTGCAGCGTGTTTAGCTCGGGCATCTCCTCGAACGCTGTGAGCAGTCCGCCCGCCTCTGCCTCTTCCAAACCCAATGACAGGTCGCTGTCCTCCTTTGGTTGGCTCGCGTTTCCTGGTTCGGCCTCTCGGGCCGTGCAGCTCGTCGGTTCCGGGTTCGGGGCGTTGTGGTCGGTGGGAACTGGCGATAGCCCTCTTCATTGGTGCGTGGTCCAGCGGCTGCCAATCGGGATTCTCCCTTCTTTCCGGGGCTGCCGCCTCCTCCTGCGCGTCACACTCCTGCAGTCTGGCGTGCCACCCGTCGTCCCAGCTGGTGTCCGGGATCGGGCCGTTTGGGTTCTCGTACCTCGTCGTCGCTTGTTGTGTCGTTGTCCGACGCGGGGATGATCTCCCTCTCGGGCCCGGGTGGGGTGATGGGCCGTGGATGGGCGAGCAGCAGTTGCAGGGTCCTGTCGGCGTCCTTCCAGGTGGTCCAAGGTGCCACGTCAACCGCGATGTTGGCTGGAGTGTTCTTCTGGCAGTTGGCCGGCCCATATTCGTCCTCGCTCACGTCCGAGTATGGGCCCGACGTGGCCCGCTCGGCCTCCAGTTGGCGGTTTAGCTCCCGGACGGAGTGCTTGACCCATGGGCGGCCACCCGCTTTTCCGAAGCGTCGGTCGTGCAACAACTCTTCATCGGTGCTTGCCTGGCAGGTCGGCTCCCAGTGCTTGTCGGCCTCCATCGTGGGGCTGGTGAACACTTCGTCGGAGCTGCTGTCGTAGCTCGGCCGTGGGGTCAGCGGTTCTCCCATGCGGTACAGGTAATAGGGCGGTGATGGTGGGGACCGCAGCCGCAGTTTGGGCGCGAGTGGGGAGCTGCTCTGCCCCTCGTAGTTGGGGTCCAGGTTGACGTGTCCTGGCTCGACGCGTCTTCGAGTCGCGCGTGGGGTGACGGCGGTGCCTGTTCCTTGGCCTGGATGCTTGCGGCGGCGTAGGCGTCTTGGTGGCTCCTGCTGGGCCCGGCCTGCTCGGACCTCCTCGTCTGAGTCCGATGGCCGCATCGCCTCCACCGTGATGATCCCAGCCAGGTTGTTTCGTGACGTGTTCGGATGGACGACGTCGTTGAGCCATGCCCAGGTCATGGTTGTCGCCCGGCGGGGCGACGGTGGGCCTTCGGGGCGGGCCCGAAGTCGGGATGGCCTAGGTGGCCTGGGTGGTCGTGGTACGGCTCCTGTTGATGGTCCAGGCTGCGTGGTGTTACCCGGTTCTGCTTGCGGGGTCGGAGAGTGGTGGCTTGCTGGTGGTTGGCTGGTCGTGGACCGTGGTTGCCTTGAGCTGGGCGGCGACGCACCCCTAGGATGCCCCTCCGTGCCATCCTTTGCCTCTAGAGGCTGTGCGTCGCTCGTCCATGGGTTGTCCATGTCGGATCTGGTGGGGGGAAGAAACCTTGTTTGGTTAGAGCCTGCCCTGTGCTACTGATGTGTCCTGTGCCCTGGGTTTCCCTGATCGGTGCATTTTATAGTTTCTGGCTATGTCTTACTCTAATCCCTTAAGGGGAGTTAAGCTATCTTACTGAGTGTGGACGCGGTTTCCCCTTGCGGGGCGAGGACATTACGGCAGCGCACTACCATAAGTGGCCCTCTTGAACTCGCGGTTTTCCTGGTGCTGGGGTCGTCGTCATCGTTGTCTTCGTTGTCTTCGCTGGTGAGTGTGTGCTCGTTGTCGTGGTAGGCCTTGAGGTCGGCTAGTCCGGCCGTTCGTCGTTGTCTTCCCGGATGCTTCTGGAGTCGTGCTATGGTGGGAGCAATAAATTTAATTACTTTGTAAGGCCCCTCATATTTGGGAGCCAGTTTGGCAGCGAAGTTGTCCGCCGCTTTGGACAGGTGATGTTGGCGTAGCATCACGAGCGTCCCGATCGTGGGTCTCCATTCGCGTCGACGTAGGTTGTAGGTCCTGCTCTGCGTCTGTGATGCCTGCTGGGTATTTTCTTGTACGATGGCGAAGATTTCCTTGAGTCGCTTGGCCTTGTTGGTTGGGGTCTCTGTCCCTTCGCCTAGTCCTGGGGTCGTCTCTTCGTACAAGGCTCCAGGCAACCGAGGTTCCCGGCCGAGTACGATGAATGCTGGGCTGAAGCCTGTGGTGTCCGATGTGCTGCTGTTGATGGCTAGGCTGAGTTCGGGCAGCAGCTCGTCCCATGTCCGCTGGTCTCCAGCGATGTACTGGGCGATCATGGTTTTGATCGTCCTGTTGGCTCGTTCCGTGGGGTTTTGTTGTGGCGTATAGGGCGCCGTATACTCCAATTCCATGCCTGCTAGTTTGCAGAGCTTTCGGAACGAGCGACTTGTGAATTGGGTCCCGTTGTCGCATACGAACTTCCGTGGGGTTCCGAATCGGCTCAGGATCCGTTCCCGGAAAGCGGTCTCCAGTAGTGCGGTGGTGGCCTTGCGTAGTGGGACCAACTCCACCCACTTGCTGAAGGCGTCGAAGAAGACCAGCAACATAGTATTGCCGTGTTTTGATCGGGGCAATGGTCCAATGAAGTCGGCGCAGACGATGTCCAGTGGTTCTTGGGCTTGGCGGGTGTGCATCTTCCCTCCTGGTTTGGTTTGACTCACCTTGTACTGCTGGCACTTGGTGCACTGCTGGATATATCGGGCGATATCTCGGTGCAGTCCGGGCCAGTAGTAACTCTGGGCTATTCGTGTCGCTGTCTTCCTGATTCCGAGGTGTCCTGCTGTCGTGTGGTCGTGGCACTCTTCCAGCACGCGTCGGCGGTGGTCCTTGTTGACACATAGTTTCCATTTGATAGGGTCTTCTTCGCTGGTTCTGCTGCTGGCTCGTTTGTATATTTGGTCGCTCTCGATGATGAACTCCGGGTGTCCTTCCGGCTGTTCCTGGATCCGCTTGCGGAGCCTCTGCAGCCAGGGGCAGGGGCAAGGGTCCCGGTCTTCGTCCGCTCGCTGCAGGGTTTCTTCTGGTTGTCGTGAGAGGGCGTCAGCCACAACGTTCTGGCTTCCTCGGCGGTAGTGTATGTCAAACCGATATTGCTGGCGCTCCAAGGCCCAGCGGGCGATGCGTCCCGTTGGATTATCGATGGAGTTCAACCACTTCAAGGCGAGGTGATCCGTGATGACATCGAAGTGGTATCCTTCCAGAAAGCATCGGAACTTCCGGATTGCCCAGACTATGGCAAGGCACTCTTTCTCGGTGGCCGAGTAGTTTTCCTCTGCCTTGAGTAGTCGACGGCTTGCGTAGGCGATGACTCTTTCTGCTCCGTCGATCTGTTGTGTCAATACTGCTCCGAGGCCATACGAACTGGCGTCCGTTTGGAGTACGAATCGCTCGGCGAAGTCGGGGCATGCCAGGACTGGTGCTTGCGTGAGTCTTTCCTTGAGAGTCTCGAACGCCTGATGTTGTTCGTCTGTCCACTCCCACTTTTGATCCTTTTTGAGCAGGTTGGTCATGGGCTGGACCACCGTGCCGAAGTTGGGGACGAAACGTCGGTACCAGGATGCCATCCCGATGCAGCGTCGCAGTTCTTTCAGTGTGGTGGGCGGTGCTAGTTTCTGGACTGCGCTGACCTTGTCTGGGTCCGTGTGGATGCCTTGTTCGCTGATGGCATGGCAGAGGTAGACTAAACTCTTCCTGAAGAAGCTACACTTGTTTCTGTTCAGTCGGAGGTTCGCCTCTCACAGCCTCCTGAAAACCTCGCGAAGGTGGTCGATGTGTTCTTCTAGCGTGGCTCCGATGACGATGATATCGTCGAGATATGCGAACGCGTACGGCTCCATGGTGGGTCCGATGACGCTGTCCAACGCTCGCTGGAACGTCGCTGGGGCTGAGTGCAGGCCGAAAGGCATGACCTTCCACTGGAAGAGTCCTCTGCCGGGGACGGTAAATGCTGTTGCCTCTCTGCTGCCCTCGGCCACCGGGGTCTGCCAGTATCCGTTTGTGAGGTCCAGCGTGGAGATGTAGCGAGCGTGGCGAAGTCTCTCGAGAATGTGGTTAATCCGTGGCAGCGGATATGCGTCCGGCACCGGATATGCGTCCGGCACGCACATTCGCATTTCTCCGGTCTTCTTTCCTACCAAGACGATTGGGGCGCTGTGGGGACTGTGGGATGGCTCGATCCTTTCGTCCCGTAGCACCTCGTCCACCTGCGCGTTGATGATCTTCTGCATGGCCGGGTTCTTCGGGAAATAGCGTTGCTTCACGGGCCTGTCGTCTCGCATTGTTATCGTGTGTTCGGCGATGTGGGAGACTCCAGCTAGTCCGTCGAATTTCGCCAGTTCTTCTTCCAGAAACTTGCCTGCCCACGGCGTGGGGGGTGGTTTGGGGTCTGGGTCTTGCTGCCACGGCGATAGGTCCTCCAGTTCTCGTCATCCGAGTCGGCTGGGCGAAACGGGTTTCGTTCCCGGGCTATTTCGGCGTCGGCTAATGGCTCCAGTTGGTAGTTCGTCGTCGAGGTCTCTCTGATCTCGTCCTGTGGTGTCGGGGTTCGTGGCTGGCGTGATGTCTGTCGTGCTGGGTTACTTCGTGGTGACTCCCGGTTCGATGGGCTGGCCCTGGAGTGGTCCCGCGGGGCCGCAGCTATCTTTGCTGGAGTATTCTGGTGATTCCTGGGTCCGGTTGCTGACTCCCGGTTCGATGAGCTGGCCCGAAATTTTCTGCTTTCTGCTGTGTCCTGTTGGTGACTCCTGGTTCGACGAGCTGGCCCTGGGTTGGTCCAGTGGAGCCGTAGCTGTCTCTGCCCAAGTCCTTTGTTTCCTGCTGTGTCCTGTTGGTGACTCCTGGTTCGACGAGCTGGCCCTGGATTGATCCAGTGGGGCCGTAGCTGTCTCTGCCAAAGTCCTTTGCTTCCTGCTGTGTCCTGTTGGTGACTCCTGGTTCGACGAGCGGATTGGATTGTCTGGATTGATCCAGTGGGGCCGTAGCTGTCTCTGCCCAAGTCCTTTGCTTCCTGCTGTGTCCTGTCGGTGACTCCTGGTTCGACGAGCTGGCCCTGGATTGATCCAGTGGAGCCAGTTCCAGTTCTTCGTGTCCTGTTGTGGTGGCGTTGTCCTGTGGTTGTTGCTTGATCTTGTCTGGTAGGGCTTTGTTGTCATTGCGGTTGGATTTTTCGTGGTTGGCTGTGGGGTGTTGGTCTGCGGCTGGTCTCGGATGGCAGTGGAGTCCGCAAACTTGACAGACCGTGGGCGTGGCTGGGCGGTGCATGATGGTATCGTCCCGGCGGGTTTCTGCTGCAACTTCAGCTGTATATATGCCCGTCCGCAGTGGATCCTTGCGCGGATGCCACAGAGGAAGTCGAGCCCCAAGATGAAGTCGTCTAATACCGTGGGGAGTTGTGAGGAACCGCGGTTCCCACAGGCCGAATTCGACCAAAGCATAGCCGGATAAAGGCAGTGGGACGGTCGGATAAAGGCTGATGGCTGGCTGGATAAGTCGAAGGTCAGCCCAGATACCCACGGATATCCAGATGCGGCGAAGAGGCCAAGGGCCCCGAGAGGAGAAGTGTCCCGCTCTCGGAGCGAGAGAAACGCGAGAGGCAGAGGAGACGGCGGGATCGGGCCGGCAGCGATCCGACGCATGACCAAATATGGGCATGGGATCACGCCACCGGCCAGGCCCCGTTACGAAGGCCGTGAAAACCAGGAGACGGCGATGGAAAACTACCAACGCCGAGCCGGGGCCCTCTAGGGGCTATAAAAGGAGGCTGCGGCAACGATACGGGGCTCTTTTTCCGTGGAGAAGTGATCGCGCGCGCACGTTGAAACCCCGCCGAAACGTAGGAGTGATACCCGGTACGGTTCGAAGAAGTGCAGTGAAGTGAATAGCAACAGGAAGACAGGCCCCGCCTGCCCCCAGAGTGAGTCTAAGTTAAGAGGTGATCCACAGTTGCCGGCGGAAGCTAAGAGGGGAGTGCGAGACGTAGAGTGCGGATTTGCGTGGCGGGCCAAAGCAATAGCGGAGGTCGAACTGCCCCAATCATTAGCCTCAACGCTGCCACACCCGACGAGAGCCCACGCGTGGTGGAGATCCATAGATACGTTGAATTGTAGCATCTAGCCCTAAGTCCTAGTATAATTACGAATAAACAGAAATTCGATTAAAGAAAAGGAAGGTCTTATCATTTGTCGTTGGGGGCAACAATAAAAATACGTTGCGACGAATCGGCCGACCGCTGAGCGAGCCCAGCAAACTCAAGCGAACCAAGAAGCAGGTGCGTTAGAACTGGCGCCCAACGTGGGGCCTACAACGACAAATAGTAGGACAAAGGGAGGAGAAATATAGACGAGAGAATGGGGAAGGGACAATGGATCCACCGGTTGAGAAAGGAGGAGCTTGTCCAATGCGGCCACGCCTTCGGCGTGCGGCTGGAGGGCACAGTGGAAGAAATGAGAAGAACATTTAAGGAGTGGATGAGGGAACACGAAGATGAGTCGGAGTGGGCCGATCTGATTGAGGTATGGGAGTGTCGGGCGGACAGGTCCTCGCCGACACCCCGGGCGGACGACAAACAAGCCGCGTACGAGCACCTGGCACCCCCACCCGGCGCAACCGCGGCGGCGCTGTGGAGGTCCCCAGTCGACATACAGAGAGAATTGATGGCGAGTCTCTCAGTCCCAATACCGGAACGCTCGCACACGGGGACGCCTAGCAGGCCCCGCCACCAAGGAAGGGATCGAAGCCGAGAGACCGAAAGAGGGAGAACCGAACCAGCCACAATACGGCCAGCACACCTGGACTACGCTAGAGTGGCGAAACAGGTGAGAGCGTGGTCGTTCCGGTTCGACGGGACGACGAAGCCTCTCGAGTTCTTGGAGCAGGTCGAGTGGTCCGCCGAGACGTACGGTCTGGATTCGGATCTGATCCCAAGGGCGATGCCGGAGCTGCTAAAAGGGCGGGCGCTGATGTGGTTCGTGGCGAACAATCGACAGTGGAGAACGTGGAAAGAGTTCTCGTCGAGCTTCCAGGCTTACTTTCTGCCGCGGGGATACTTTGAGAAGTTGCTGCAGGAAGTGAGGATGCGGAAACAGAAATGGGGCGAGCCATTCAAAGAGTATATGGTAGAGATGCAAACACTTATGCGACCCCTGAAATGTCCCCAAGAG
This sequence comes from Drosophila miranda, assembly GCF_003369915.1. Taxonomy (NCBI): domain Eukaryota; kingdom Metazoa; phylum Arthropoda; class Insecta; order Diptera; family Drosophilidae; genus Drosophila; species Drosophila miranda. The sequence goes on from NW_022881614.1 coordinate 30,031,457, forward strand.
GAGCAGACGGAGCTGATTCGTGAGAATAGCATGCCCGATCGGAGAGCGTATATGAGGCCGCACCGGTGCAAGGACCTCGACACCATGATGGAACTGGCAGACGAGTTCGAGGCGTTGGAGAAGGACCGCCTAGAGTTCCAACGGGAGAATCCAACCGTGAAAGCCCGGAAAGAGCTGCGGGGTCTAGGCCACAAGGTGACCGGGGATATGTACAGACCCCGAGAAAGTCGCAGCCATAGCCGAATTGAAACCGCCGACAAATTTCAAGGAGCTGAGACAGTACTTGGGAGTGGCCTCATGGTACCGGAGGTTCGTGCCCGACTTCGCCACCCTCGTGCAGCCCCTGACCGGGCTCCTCAAGAAGAAGACGGAATGGGTCTGGACACAAGAACGGCAAGAAGCGTTCGAGGAGGTGAAAAGACGACTAGTGGCGGACCACGTGCTGGCGTGCCCCGACTTCTCGAAGAAGTTCATTCTGCAGACAGACGCCAGTGATTACGGGCTGGGTGCGATTCTCACGCAGGAGACGGAAAGGGGCGAACGGGTAATATCATATGCTAGCAGGACGCTAAATGGACCCGAAAGGAACTATTCGGCGACCGAGAAGGAATGGCTGGCCATTGTATGGGCCATCCGCCGGTTGAGGCCATACTTGGAAGGATATCGCTTCAAGGTGGTCACGGACCACATGGCTCTGAAATGGCTAAATAGCATAGAAATTCAGTCGGCAAGAGTGGCGAGATGGGCATTAGAGCTACAGCAGTACGACTTTGAAGTCGCGTACTGGAAAGGACAGCTCAACGTGGTAGCCGACGCACTCTCCCGACAACCGGTGGAGGAGCGAGGCCGTCGGATAAGAAATGAGAAGGGAACACAACCAGTAGGCGAGCCGCCCTGCAAGTGGTTAGAGGGCATGGTAGAAAAGATCAGAAAACAATCCCCGAAGTACCCCGACTATGTGTGAAGGGGGGAAACTTGTACCGGCACATTCCTCACCGGGCAGGGAGCGAAGAAGTCGCTTCGTGGAAGTTATGTGTGCCGAAATATGCCCGAGAAAGGGTTTTAAAGGAAAGCCACGATAGCCCGGAAGCAGGCCACGCCGGCGGAAGGAGAACCGCGGCACGGGTGGCGGCAAGATATTACTGGCCAGGGATGTACAGGGACGTGAGGGCCTACGTGCGGAAGTGCGAACTATGTCTTCGCTTTACGCCAAGTCAGCTACAAGCGGCAGGAGAAATGTTGACACAGGTGCCGGAAGAACCATGGGCAACGGTATGCGCGGACTTTGTGGGTCCTCTGCCGAGGTCGAAACATGGGAACTCGATGCTGTTGGTGCTGGTGGATCGATTCTCCAAGTGGATCGAGTTGGTGCCGCTGAGGAAGGCCACAGCAGAGGCACTAATAAAGGCCTGTCGAGAGCGCATAATAGCCCGTTTTGGCACGCCCAAAGTCTTCATTACGGACAATGGGGTGCAGTTTGCAAGCAGGGCATTTACAAGATTCCTGGATCAGCTAGGAGTTCGCCACCAGTTTACGGCGCCATACACGCCGCAAGAGAATCCGACAGAGCGAACGAACAGAACGGTAAAGACCATGATAGCTCAGTTCACCGAGGGTGATCAAAGGTGTTGGGATGAAAAATGGCCGGAGCTGATGCTGGCCATGAATTCGGGAGTGTCGGATACAACGGGATATTCACCGGCGTTCGTGGTGCAAGGAAGGGAACCACGGCTGCCAAAGGCCCTATATGACGAGGATACGGTAGGCACGGGACAAGGCACAGAGACGCCGGATGAAAATGCGAAGAAATTAAAGGAGCTGTTTCAGTTGGTTCGACGCAACTTGGAAAGGGCAGCCCAGGATCAGGCCAGGCATTACAACCTGAGAAGAAGATCGTGGAGACCCAAAGTGGGAGAGGTCGTGTGGGCCAAACAGCACCACCTTTCCAATGCAGCGGAGGGATTCGCCGCGAAGCTGGCACCAAGGTACGATGGGCCATACCAGATAGAGGACTTTATATCCCCGGTTATCTGCAACCTAAGAAAGGAGGGCGACAGGAAGAAGAGAACGGCACACATACGAGATCTGAAACCCCAACCCGAGGAGCGAGAGACACAGGGGTGAAGGAGAATGGCTGTAATAGCCATTCACACCATTCATAAACACCCTAAAGGGTCACGCAGGACCAGGAACGGTAGAGTGCCACGCAGGACACTGGGGAAGGGTGCCGCGCAGGACACGCACGAGACTCGTCAGCACGCAGGGTGATGGACTTGTGCACTTAGATTAAAAAAAAAAAAGGCGAACAGGAAGACTGTGGTTGGAGAAGTCTGGAAAAAAAAGCGAAAATTAGTAAAAAGAAAGGAAAATAAAACGAGAAGAGGAAAAGCTCAGCAAACCTGAACAGGAAACGCGTCACCCAAAGCTGGGAGGCGAATCCAGGGTCGGGGAGTGTAATCTCAGACAGCGGATGACCAGGAAAAACCCAGGGGCCAGGCTCACGCCTCAACGCAGACTCACGGGGCAACTACGAGCGTCGGGCCGGAACGACGGGTGCCGCTCATGCGTGGACTACCGGGCGAGGAGTCGGATGATCCTCGGGTCCGAGCCACTGTGTGAGGGAGACACCTGTCAAAAGAGCCCGGCCGGTGGCGCATAGGAGTTGCCCTGGGATGTGAGCCCAAGATTCCAGCCCGGGCGGAGGGTCGGAGGACCCATTGTTCACGAGCGGAATCGCGGCAAGCGGCCCGCATTGAGGGCAGAGGGCGAGATAGAAAGGGAGAAAGGATGGAGTAAAAGTCATCCGGGTCGGGAGAACT